>NC_041354.1:957386-974886 GCF_004354835.1 Perca flavescens | reverse complement strand
TTTACTGAGTAATTTAGATCCTGATCAGTTTGATCAGCTTCCTCTTTCAGTCACACACACACACACACACACACACACACACACACACACACACACACACACACACACACACACACACACACACACACACACACACACTGATCAGTTTGATCAGCTTCCTGTTTCAGTGACACCTTAAAACAACGGATGCTGACTCATTTTAAGACTCTGCAGAGTTCATGTTGGTAACCTTGTTACTCAATCGGTTTCTTTGGTACATATATATTCATATTGAAAGTTTCTGGACAAAGGTGTTTATTTATTTGCAAGTTAAAAATAAGTCTTGAGTCAGAGGTTATAATAATAATAACATCCTAGAAAATTCCACAGGAAATTTTGACAGTGTGCCTACTACTCGGTACACATCTGAATAACACTGGCTAACAGTAAATCTGCTGTCTGACATGTCCTGTAAAGAGAGGACAACATGGCCTAGAGGACAGAGTCTCCATGATAGGAGGTGTGTGTGTCAGAAGTTGTTGCTATGGTGATTTCCACAATGAGGGAGTAGAGGAGGGAGTGGCAGACAATTTCCATGAGTCAAACATGTCCATTTAATGATAATTATACCTCTTAAGTTTGTTCTGTAATTCAAACCCGTGGGTCCAAACGACAAAAATATTATCATCACAAGAAAGATAAAAGTCTGGCCAACACATTGATGTGGTTTTTATGTTTGTGGTGTTGAATATATGGGACACAGAGCAGGTAACAAACAGGGAACCATCTGAGTCCTTCCAGATATTTATATTTCATTGTTTCTACCGGCAGTTGGTATGAACAGAGCCAAAAGTTTACGTCCGGTGGATTCCAAAGTTACATGTCTGCAACCAGCACAACATTTTCTACATTTTGACCAACCATGATGTATGAAGAGTGAAAACTGTTGGGGAGAGAGCAATTTGTTTGGAAAGATTTCAGAGAATCGTCCTGCAGCTCCCCACTCTGTCCTCCCCTCTAACTCTCAACATTCCTGCCACATACACACACACTGGAAAATCTGAACCGGTCTGAAAACTGGACGATACGTAAACTGTGATTTGGTAGAAACCGTGCTTGATATCAGAATGCCCATTCAGCCCAATAAAGGCCAACGTCTGGTCTTCGGTTTAAACTTTTAATTATTTTTCTACATTAAAGTATGGCGATACAGCATGGCCCCAAAGAGGGGTTGTTTTGAGCTATGTTAAGTGATTTCCCAAAGATTTCCCATTAAAGTCTTGGGAAAATTTCACTGCATTTGTTTTGCTGATTTCGTGAAAACCGCGCGGTAAATCTCTTAGAAAAGTCATAGCTCACCATTCCCGATCATTACAAACGTTTTGATGTATTTTGTGTGCATGTGTTTGCAACGCTCCGTGACTAGTAGCGGGACAAAAATGTGGCGGAGTAAGTGTGGGGCATAATAGTCATTCTGCTGATTACTGCTATCGCAGCAACACACATGCTCACACACAGACACACATGTACATGCACACACACACAAACACGCAGAAAAACACACAGACACACGCAAACACACACATACAGACACACACACACACACACAGACACACACACACACACACACACAGAGACACAAACACACACAGACACACACAGAGACACACACATGCACACACACAGACACACACACATGCACACACAGACAGACACACCCCCACACACACACACACAGACATACACATAGAGACACAAACAGAGACACACACACACAGACAGACATGCACAAATATATACACACACACGCACACACACACACACACACACACACACAGAAACATGCACACACATAGAGACACACAGACACACAAACACACAGACACATGCAAACCCACACAGACACATGCAAACACATACACACACATTCAAACACATACACACACACACACACACACACACACATGCACACACAGACACACAGACACACAGACACACAAACACACAGACACATGCACACCCACACAGACACATGCTCACACACACACAAACACAAGCACACACACACAAACACACAGACCACATTAGTCAATTTTAAAAAAGCGAGTTTCTGTCAGTTAGCGTCAGTTTCGGATCAATTTTATATGGGGTGGCAAAGGGGGGGCAAGAGGTCTTGGCAGGGCTGCATGGGTAGACGGTACCTGGGAATCGCTATATGTGAATGGCTTGAACCAAACAAACACAAAAATACTTTGAAATATTTTTAATACTTTTCAGAGCCATATTCCTCAGCCACTAACTAAAACCCAATTTTTCTTTTAAGAAGTCATTGATGATGGGTTTAAAACTTGTATACCCCTCATTATCTGGCTGCTAGAGTTTGAAAAGCGCCTGTCCACCTCACTGATCATTGAGTCTATGATGGGAATGAATATACCTATTCTAAAGGCATCTTTGCTGTCAACATGTGTTTGCTTTTCAAGTGTAGATGTTCCAAAAGTATCATGTAGTCTCCCAAGATGTGTGTTTGGTTCTTTTTGATTTGACAATGGTAGAAATGTTGCAATCATTGCATGTTTCAATTGTGGCAAATAAAATTATCTAATGCAATTTTACAGTACATGGACATTGCCAATGCATATAAGTGACATTACATATTATCCTACTGTACGGCAATTTATATGGAAGAATAAAAACGTACCATATGGTCCAGGGGTAACTGCAGGCCTCTTCCTCCCTGTCATCTTCATCTGCCTCCTCCTGATCACTCTCTGTATCTGTCCCTCTCTCTGAATCTGGAGCCTCCTCTTCATCCCTCACTGATTCTTCTTTTTCCTCATCTCCTTCACTTATTTCCTCATCTCCTTCACTTATTTCCTCATCTCCTTCTGTGGTCTTCTCCTGCTCTGACCTTCTGTGGTCTCTCCAGTTTACTGCCTTCTCCTTCATTTCCCTCATTCTCTAACTCCTGTGTACTTCTTTGAATTTCTTAGCAAAAAAGCTGGCAAAATCCTCACCTTTAGCCTTCCTTTTCATGTTTAGGCTCCAGCTAATTTCTTCAGCTACTCAGGCCTGGAAAAGTCGATATTGAAAAAGCTGTGGTTATTCTTGTTACACTGTAGGCCCCTGTAATTAATAAGTATAACAAATATAAAATCAGAAGGATTTATCACATGCACACACCAGTTATGTTTAGGCTACTTAATCCTATTGTATTTGTTATTTCCCCAGTTGTAACCTGGTTTAATTTGTGCAGCATTATTGCTGTCATATGTGAGAGTAAGTGGATTTTATAGGACTGCTTAGCTAATCAAATAAAAATGATCATCTCCCAACTGGCACGGTATTGTGTGTTGTAACGTAACGTCGGCGAAATGGCGACCATCACTAACGTTATGGATACAAACAAGATTTTATATTTTATATTAAGCTGTTCTTGTCTTTACTAAAATCAAAACTAATGAGAGGGCAGAGTGCTCTTACACATCACGAGGGAGCAATTTGACTTTTGGCTAACGTAATAGACTCGCTGTTTTTGCTGATGCTGAATCGTCTTTAGTATACAATACATTCATTACAAATGTAACTTTAAGTTAAACATGTGTGTTTAAAATTCACCTGGGGAAACTGACTCTGGGTGGGGGGGCGGGGGGCAGAGGAGGTTGCAGGGCCACCCCACCGCAGCAGACTCAAGTTTTTACAGGTTCAGTTTTTGGAACACCAAAGTTAGGGGGGCAGCTGGGATAGAAAGGCTCTAGAGTGGGGGGGCACCTGCCCTCCCTTAACCCCCTGTAGATCCGCCCCTGGTTAGTGTCCACTAAAAGTTTTGTTGTTGCTGCTGACTGACTCAGATTATTATTCTAAGGGTCTGACAACATTATAGGATGGATCCCTACAGAGATAGACCTTTTAGTTAAAGAGTAAGATCCTTTTAGTTTAACATGAAACAGCCCAGAAATCACCATCACCAAACTCCACCAGACTCCATGTAAATAATCAGGACTTTTAGCGTGTATAGAGCCAGCATATCTCCACCAGACTCCATGTAAATAATCAGGACTTTTAGCGTGTATAGAGCCAGCATATCTCCACCAGACTCCATGTAAATAATCAGGACTTTTAGTGTGTATAGAGCCAGCATATTTCCACCAGACTCCATGTAAATAATCAGGACTTTTAGCGTGTATAGAGCCAGCATATCTCCACCAGACTCCATGTAAATAATCAAGACTTTTAGCGTGTATAGAGCCAGCATATCTCCACATGTAAATGGGTGAATTAAGGGTTTATTCCAACCAAACCAGAGTGGCGATTGTTGGAACAGTGGAAAGATGAACCAAGATGGCTTTTGATAGTTTTATTTAGTTTCTGTCCACTTTGAATGAAGTGTGTTTTACGATGATATTTACAAGGAGTCTGGTGGGTTTGGTGTTGGAGATTTGTGTGGCTATTTTTCTTGCCTAATACTTAACCAATGTCAAAGATTGTTATTCCAATCAGTCACGTAGACACAAAAACCTCGTTGAGTTACCCTTTATGTTATTGATCTTTTTATCTGTGTTTTTGTTTCAGGGTCAAAGGTTGTCCAGATCTCCTGATGCACCCTGAACATCTGCTGGAGTTACACACTACTAACAACACAAAGATAGACTGTACATGTTAGTTGTAAAGAAAAGCCACAAAAACTTCAATAAAAGAGACAAAAAAACATGCTTAAATCTGTAAATTGCTCTGTTTTTGTTTTATTATTTATATTTCTTACCTTTTACTTTTACTCCACACACACACGCACACACACACACACACACACACACACACACACACACACACACACCCCCTGTCTCTTATCTCTGAATAAGGTGTGAAGACACGTAAGCCTCTGTGGTTTTAGAGTCATGTAAAGGACATTGATTACTGGATAGAGAGCTGATGCTGCAAAGTTTCCTCTAATGATGAGATAAAGAAGTCATGTTAGGTAAAGTTCATTTAGTTGCTATGGTGATATTATCAATGTTCTAGAACTCTCAGTACAACTCATCTTTCATGTAAATTAACTGATTCTCCTTCATTTGGCTCATAAACATCACACACACACAGACAGAAACACATAGACACACACAAACACATACACACACAGAGAAACACACACAGACACAAACATACACATATACCCCCACACACACACACACACACACAGACACACACACACACACACACACATATACAAACATACACACACATACATACACTCACACAAACACACACACACAAACACACAGACACACACAGACACTCACAGACACATACACACACACACACACAGACACAAACATACACATATACCCACACACACACACACACATACACATATGAGTAGGGGGAATCTAACATAGGGGTATGTATAATTATACCCCCTGTATTTTAAGGAAGAACATTTATTTATTTACGATACATTATTCATTCACAAAGAAAATTGGTGTCCTTAAAGGTTGGATTTTTCCTCATTTTTTAAATTAAGATATTAAGATCAATTCGCAAAAGATGATTTTTTTTATTCCTCTTTTTAGTCAACTTTAGCATGGGTGTCCTAATTTTTTCAAATGACTGTACACATACACACACAGAGGCACACACACACACACACACACACCCACACACACACCCGCACACACACATATACCCACACACACACACACACACACAAACACACACACACACACAGGTTTTAACCATTTATTTATGTCCACATGAAGAAAAATAGTACAGGGACACAAATAATACCAATGCAGTACAATACATATGCAAACTCATGGACCAGTGACACGCAGCAGATCTTAACAAGCACAAAACTCACTTCTTAAGAGTATAAGTAGCACAAAACTCACTTCTTAAGAGTATAAGTAGCACAAAACTCACTTCTTAAGAGTATAAGTAGCACAATACTCAGTTCTTAAGGGTCTAAGTAGCAGCGTCTCCGCTATATGTGGCGGCTGCCAATAATAGCAGATATGGCCCAGTACTTTACAAGCCATTTAGCCATCTTTTTGGTCATCCCAAGTTGTTGCAGTCCTCTTACTACCAGCCTGTGTGTGTTTTCTAGGCTACCAGATATGAAAACTAGTAGTGTGCACCTATAGCCCACGTCTGAGATGGTGTTTAGGAGTGGTTGGTATTTAACTACCTTGGTGTAGAAAGACTCCTCCATGCTGGAATCAAAGCTGCAGCCTACCTCCAAAATATCCACCTCACTGGACTCCTCATTGATAAAAACAACATCTGGTGTGTTGGCAACCAGGAGTCTCATGTATAAAAGATTGCGTAGCTTTCATACCAGAAGATGGCATACGGCCCAAACTTGAAAAGAACCTACGCACAGAAATATTCACATGTATAAAACCGGTCGTGCGCCAGGTCCTGCGCACCTTTCCTTTATACATCACAATCAACGTGAAATTGAGCGCATATGAACAAGCCACCAACCCCGCCTTGTCTCCTCCCATAAATTAATATGGAAATTACTATAAATGCGCCCCTGACGTCATTCTTTGTCCAATCACAACAGGTTATCCCGCTTCAGACGTAAAAAAAAAAAAAAAAAAAGACTGTGAGGTTGAGGTGCTGATCGTGGAGGTGGAGGCGAGAAACAAATTTGGAAAAGTTTGGAAGTTTGTCATCTTGGATAAGCAATAAAAGAAAATGCCCAGAATGGCAAATGGTGACCGGGCGGTGAATGCATTGAACCATGGCAGAAAAAATTAAAAAAAATGTTTAATGTCGAAGTGGAAATGAAGAGAATAGCGGCAGCGCCACACTAGTTACAGAACAACATACATCTCAGTGTCAGTCCAAATTACGCACTACAAGCAGTTGAACTCACTGATGTAATGCCATTTATTTTATTTATTAAGTGTTAGTAGGGTCAGTGAAACTAAGTCCAGCGCAAGGGAGACCCGATTCAGAGGAGGAGAGGTTAGTGAGACCAGCGTCTCCACGGCAGGTGACAGTGCGCACGGATCCGCTGCACCACGCATGGATGAAATAATGAAATAGTAAAATAAATAGGACTACAGTAACAGAAATATGTTCAGAATTAAGACAAGTTTTTGGTAGACCGGGTACACCTTGTTCACTTAATAGCCTACAAATCATCCACGAGATCCATTACGCATCACATGAGTTAGCCCGCCCCCCCCCCCGACACAGCGTTTGTTCCTGGGGAGATGGATCCATGCGTCCCGCCTCCTGTGCGCCATGGATGTCTGAGCCTCAGCATCTAAAGACTCACAGACACTACTGCATTTTCCGTGCCAATCTTTTTATTTGGTGATTTTCGGCACTTTTCAGTTAGAATTCTCCACGTTACAGAGCCAGAAAATACTTTGTGTGACGGCCCACACATTCTCATGTCAAGTTAATTTTTTATACATCACAAAGTGAAAACCATTGTACGTAAGCTTTTCGTGAGAATGTCCTCATTGAGGAATGAGTGGGACACAGAGTGATCAGCAAAAGGAAGACATGCAAGTTTCCCCTGAAGTCTCAGTCCGGTCCAGTGTTGTTGTTGTTGTTGATGTTGGTGTAAATCCATCAGAGTTCTCCGGGGACCTGCAGATGTTAGCAGGTGACTGTGACCACCATATGTGGCTGTTGCCTTGACGACAGCGTGAGGGTCAGTTATAATGAGACCATCACAGTCCCAGAGTCAGACCCACCCACTCCAGTGACACTCCTGTTTTGATACAGAGGTCATTCAGATCTGGCCAGTCCGACCAGACCCCAAAACCAGCAGAGTGGGTATCAAGTTTTCTGCTGTTTTTTCTTTTAAATCCTAGTAAGTGGGGATCCGTCTCCCTGGCCAATGGGACCTTGCATCTTCTTAGATCCAGGAACAGGGAGGATCGAGCCAACCCCCTAAAATCTTTGTCATCACTGTTCAGCATGTTCAGAAGATGGGAAATCTGCATGCTGGATTTTGCTACCTGTCCAACTTCATAGTCAGAGGCAGACACACAAACACACACACACACACACACACACACACACACACACACACACACTAGTGGTGATTGTTGGAACAGTGGAAAGATGAAGCAAGACGGCTTTTGATAGTTTTATTTAGTTTCTGTCTACTTTGAATGAAGTGTGTTTTACGATGATAAAAGTGCTGATTATTTACATGGAGTCTGGTGGGTTTGGTGATGTGGATTTCAGGGCTGTTTTTCTTGCTTAATACTGGACCAATGTCAAAGATTGTTATTCCCATAAGTCACTTAGACACAGAAACCTGATTGAGTTACCCTTTAAGTTATTAATCTTTTTATCTGTGTGTTTTTGTTTCAGGGTCAAAGGTTGTCCAGATCTCCTGATGCACCCTGAACATCTTCTGGAGTAACACACTACTAACAACACAAAGATAGACTGTACAAGTTCTTATTTAGTCAGAGACATATATTGTCTAATTTAAGTTTTTAGTTTTCAGTTCAATTAATTAAATCCAAGTAAATGGAACAATCACAAGATGTCACCAAAATCACTCTGTCCTCTTTAAATCTTTTAGAAAATGATGTAAGTGGATCGAATTATATCGAACCGTATCGAATTGTATCGTTGGCTGAATAACGTGATATATTTCGTATTGTGAGCTGAATATTGTGTATCGTATCGCATTGTGAGATTAGCGTATCGGAAAAGCCCTACACACAGACACACACACATACACAGACACAGACAGACACACACACACACACACACACACACACACACACACACACACACACACACACACGGAGAAGTGACAAAACCTTTACTTTTATAGAAAATGATGTTAGACGAGTATCATCATGACATGCAGCAGCCTCAAGCATTAGCGTTTCCGGCGCCGGACGAGTCCCCCGAAATCTAGAGCACTCCTTTAATGAGTCAACAGGCAGAAACAGACCATAATAAGTTCAAGTTCAAGTGTATTGTCATGTGCATTTAAAAGTACAAAGTAGAGAGAGAATGCAATGAAATGTGCTTTGCCCTGCTCCTCTCTTCACATAAAAACTATCAATATAATCTCAATAAAATAATAAAATGACATGAATACATAGTACAAGATACACACACACAGACACACACACACACACACAAATACACACACATACATAGACAGTTACATACACAGTTACACACACACACACACACACACACACAGATACACAGACACACACACACATACAGACACACAGTTACACACACACACACACACACACACACACCTCTCTCTCCTCTCTGAATAAGGTATGAAGACCCGTCAGCTTTTGTGGTTTTAGACTTGTTTACAATAATTACTTGTGTAAAGGACATTGATTACTGGATAGAGAGCGGATGCTGCAAAGTTTCCTCTGATGATGAAATAAAGAGGTTATGTGTGATACCAGATAAAGAGCAGCAGCTGATGAGGGTTAGAGGTGTAGAGAGTATATGAGCTGAGTGGTGTCAGTGTTTGTCGACCTCGGAGCAGAATGGCTGCAGTCACAGAGCTCTCCTTCCTGCTGTTTGCTCTCATCAACTACATCCATGCTCAAGAACTGATCATCATCCGAGAGGAAAAGACCAATTACACCTTCAAGCTCCCCGAGAACACCACCTCCTGCCTGATCTCCAGATGTGTTGGTGAGGAGAAGATTGTCCTGTGGAACACCTCTGACCTCTGGTCCAACAGCTCCTCAGTACCTCAACACCTGAAACAACGACTTGTCAGCTCGGTGGAAACTTCTTCTTACACCATCCTCCACCTGACCCATTCAGACTCCGGCCGGTACCGAGAGGAGTGTTGGACTGAGGGCAACGTGACGCATGACAACAACTTCACTATTACTGTTTGTTCTTCAACAGATCGGAGAGAGAGACTTATCACAGCGAGATTTGGAGAAACAGTAGACATGCCATGTTTTGGAGCAGCTGATAATCTGGATATCCAGTGGCTCAAACAGGACTCTAGATATAAGCAAAAAACATGGAACAGAGTTTTTGGGGACAAGACGACATCAATGATGGACAATGATAGAGGAAGATACCAAGTGGTGACAAACACATCAGCTCTTCGTGTTTACAACGTCACGGCAACAGACTTTACATGGTACAACTGTCTGGTGATTTACCAACAGAAGTGTGTTATCAGTTTGTTGTACAGGTTGATACTACAGTCAGAGACAATCTACGGCTCTGTGGGAGAGAGCGCTGTGTTGCCGTGCTCTATCACTGACTCCACTGTTGAACAGCCCCCACGTTGGTTTAAAAAAGGGTTCTCTGGCCAAGAACTACACAACCAGACTGTTCCTTCAGTAGACCAAAACTACTCGCTGGTGTTTTCATCTCTAATGTTAAATCACTCAGGTTGGTACTCCTGTGAAGCTTCTAGGAAAGAGCAACCTTATGAGCTGGTGGTGTGCCCCAAATTTGGTCCCCCTGCTGTAGAGCTCTTCTCAGAGGGAGAAGAAGTCACTCTCAGATGCAGAGATTGGAGAAAGGATAATGTTAAGCTGCATGCTTGGTTTATTAAGTCTAACCGAACAGAGGGAAGAATCTTTAGTGTAACATCTAATCAGAGAATGAGCAGAGTGAGCTGGTACCGTGATAATGGGAGCCTGGTTATCTCTAATATCTCAGTGGGAGACGCAGGGGAGTACTGGTGTGTAGTTATTCGCTCATATTATCAGTGTGTGTCAACAGAGAGAACTGTGTTAGTGTACATGGAGCCCTTTGGGATTTACTCCACCTTCTTCAAAGTGCGATGCTCAGTGCTCAGTGTCCTGCTGCTGATGCTCTGTGCTGCTGTAGTCGCTGTGAACCTGAGGACACGGAGAGGAGCTCAGCTTTCACCTCACACACACACTTAATATGGATATATGATCATTTCATCATTGGCTTTAATATAGCCTGGTATACACTGGCTTTAATACAGCCTGGTATACACTGGCTTTAATACAGCCTGGTATACACTGGCTTTAAAACAAGGGATGGGACACATTCATGCAGAGAAAACATTTAAACTAGAACACAAAAGACAGAAAGAACAAACAGAAATGATGGGAAATAAGACATAAATACCCAATAATTATTATAATAATAATATAAAATAAGATTTCAATGTTAGAAGTTAACATTTGTCTGTATTAGTATGTTGTGTATATATGTAGATGATGTTATATTGTATATATTTTGAGTTAGTTGATCTTTTCTTGACTGTGAGTGTGTGTTTGTGTTCCAGATGTTGTATTTTAAATCTAAAGATTATGTGATATTATATATTATATATGAAGGATTATGAATTGTCTTTAATGCATTTATAATAGTTGTATCTTGCAGTGTTGTCAGTGTTATAAACTTATTATATCTTGGTCTGTATCTATAATCTATCGTCTGTTTAATAAACATTATTAATGAACTATAAAACTTGTTCTGATTGTGATTTCTGATTAATTATTATAAGCAACTTATCTCTGGGTCTGTAAAATGTTTCTTATGTTAACTTTCAGTAAGTAAAGTTGATTTCTAGAGCACATTTAAACACACATTAATCTGACCAAAATACTGAATGAAAGAACATTAAAATGTAATTATCAAAACCCAAAAAGAATATATAAATTATATATATATATATATATATATATATATATATATATAAGTTAATAAAATAAAAGGTGTTGTACTTTGTCTCAGCTACAGCTCTGAGTTTCTCCCTCTGCTCCCGTTTCACTCACCACTGAGTCTCACTTCATGTCCCGCCCACAACACTATCTGGTTGGAAGATGTTAGACGAGTATCAGCCAATCAGCACTCACTACTGAGTCTCACTTCATGTCCCGCCCACAACACTATCTGGTTGGTAGATGTTAGACGAGTAACAGCCAATCAGCACTCACCATGACATGCAGCAGCCTCAATCAGAAGAGTCTCAGGCTCTGGTGGAGTTGGTCTCGCTCCGGACAAGTCCCCCGAAATCTAGAGCCCTCCTTTAATGAGTTTTTTAGGAAACTTTAAAGCAATTATTCCTAACCTAAAAAGTCAGAAACAGACCATAACAAGTTCAAGTGTATTTTTATGTGCAGAGCCGGCCCGAGGCATAAGCGAACTAAGCGGCTGCTTGGGGCCCCCTGGCCCCTAGGGGGCCCCCAACCGAGTGTTGTTTTTCCCTCTTAACATTCGCCGACGGTCCCATCTGGGCTCCCGTAGTTCCGAATGGGCCCAGCCCTCCCCCCGCGCGTTTGCCATAGTGATACACAAACAACATGGCAGCGACCATTGACATATATGGCAGCGACACGGCAGCGACAGTGGCTAACATTAGTTATTTTCTTAACTACTCGTTTCATTACTTACTTAACCGCAATATCCGCCAAAATGACCGGCAGCTCATTGTGCTCTGTACCCGGCTCAAAGTCACCTATTTTCGGATTACTGAACTACAGCCTACCTAACGGAGCACCATGGAGCACCGGACCCGGTGTTGAAGAACTCCGATGCGGCTCAACACATCTACTAGCTAAAAGCCGCTGATACGAACGAGCTGTGACGGAGGTCTGTAGCGGCTTACAACAACTAGCAATCGGCACTCTGTAGCACGGAGCTCCTCTTCGACGTTTGTTTTTACCGCTAGTTACTACGAAGGAGCTTGCTACAGGTATGCTACACTCATGAGACCATGGCATGTTAATGTACGTTACTCAGCAACATGTGAAAACAGGAGCAAGGTTGCGCGGTTAAAGTTAAAATGAATTGAACTTTTACTGCGGAACGAGAAGTGAATTACCTGTATGTGTGAAAACAGCTTCATCTCACGCATCCGTTTAGTGGTTGTTGAATATATAACATTATTATATAGGGGAGAGCCGGGACAGTTGAAACACGTTTTAATTAAACGTAATTTACAAAGCGATCGTATCGCACTGAAAGCTAATATTTTGTCACTAGCAACCTACACCTGTCTTCTGTCAAATCCAGTTGAATTTTCAGCTTTGAACAAAACCGATCAGGAATTATTACAGCAAAAGTGGGGCGTGCGTAATGTTTCATTCGTCCCTCCTGGTCGGGACGCATGAAACAGCATAGGGGGACGGATGAAACATACAGTTTAAGCCATATAAACTTCCCACAACTTCAATATTTTACTATATATCATGAATGGTACTCCCAAAAGGTGTTATTTTAGATAGATTGTTGCTGGGCTATACATCTTTGTGAATATCTGTTAACAACGTATGGCCGTCACCTTGAAGCGTGTATGAAGCGGTTTTTGAAATATCTTGCACTGTGGGTGATTCTGCCATTTTTATAGCTAGAACAGTACGTTTTCTCATTTAAATCATGTTTCTATTGTGAAAAATGTCGTTTCACAGGTTTGTTCAATGTATAGCATAATATCATTTTTTCACTCTTTCACAGAGGGCGCCCCCCCCAATACAATGATAGGGAAAACACTCAAACCAATATTTACATAAAATTGGCATGAATAATCATAATGGTATACATGCCCCGTGTGTGTGTGTGTGTGTGTGAGATCTTGTCATTTGTCATCTGCAGATTAATTTTAAATGGGGGGGGGATCGATTTAAATCATGAATCAGATTCTTTGTGAAAAAATCAGGGCTTTTTTTTGAGGCCATATGGCCCAGCCCTACTTCCTACTAACACAGAGTATGTCAGTATAGTTGGGTGAAGTCACTACCTTAATAAATCAAAAAGCAAAAGGCTATGAATCTGAACAAATTTAGGTATTGCCCTTCTCTAGCTGACCATCCCCAAAATGCAACAGGATACAGGAAATCACATCTACCAAATTCAAAATTTTCTGGGGGAGCACCCCCAGACGCCCCCTCGCCGTTTGCATCCACTTTTGCCCAAATAGAATAGGGGGGGAGGGTCCTTATGCATCTGTGCCCCGGGGGGACAGTAGTTCATAAACCTCACTGCATTCATTTATAATGTAACATTATAGCGTGACATTTGTGTCAATAATCGTCAAGCACAGGTGACTCCGCGTGGTGGGAGGGGGGGCCCCCAATCAAATTCTGCTTAGGGCCCCCAAAAGGCTCGGGCCGGCGCTGGTTATGTGCATTTAAAAGTACAAAATACTGTATCTGAAGTATCTTTCCTGAAATTTACACCTATCACCATTTCTAGCCACTGGGGGACCATAGTCAGACTGGGGGAACTCCTATTAATGTTAAAAAACTCATAAAGTGACATTTTCATGCCAAAACAGCCAAAGTGAAAATATTTATGAAGCTAGAAATTTACCAAATATTATTTATATGATTGAGACAAACATTTCACCAAGCCACGAGATATCTTGATGGCAAATTCGGGTCACTTCCTGTTACCCCAGAAGTACTATCGTCATTTAAACCCAAGGATCACCCCAAAACTTTCCTTTATACAACAAAGAGAGCACATGCTGGTAAGACCAAGATTATATGTTACCCTCTGTTACCTTTTAAACTTAAAAACACACATAGTTAACAAAGACATATGTGTTGTGTGGTTATTATAACCGGTCATGTTTGTGAAGTAAATGGTATGGTTTTAAACAATAGAGAATGGTGTATTGGTGGTTATAGCTATAGCATATAAATCACTGCAGTATTGGATGTTAAATATGTGCACAAGAAAGCTACGAGATTACTGTGGGGGATCTGATGAATGGCTAGGTTAACAGATGAATTGAAAAGACACACACACACACACACACACACACAGATTAGAATATCAGAATATCTTATTAAAATCTGATAGCCCTGACTGTCTGCCCACATTGCTCACTGCAAGTGATCAGTGCATCCTCCGATCCACATTAGTTGCCATAACTATATATATATAATATGTTGTGGATTTACAATTGGTTGGTGCTGATGTTTCCTCTTTTTCATATCTGAGTGTTATACACTACTGGTCAAAAGTTTGGGATCACATTGAATTTTCTTGTTTGCAATGGCAACACATAAAATGAGTCTGCATAGGAAATATAGCAAATATAGCTACAAACAGGACCTGATGACATTGTCAGAGTGATAAATAATGATTTTAATCAAAATTCTGACCACCACCACAGTCTGATCTGATCACATTCATACTGGAAGCTGCCCAGTACCACCAAAGTCTGATCACATTCATACTGGAAGCTGCCCAGTACCACCACAGTCTGATCACATTCATACTGGAAGCTGCCCAGTACCACCACAGTCTGATCTGATCACATTCATACTGGAAGCTGCCCAGTACCACCACAGTCTGATCTGATCACATTCGTACTGGAAGCTGCCCAGTACCACCACAGTCTGATCTGATCACATTCATACTGGAAGCTGACCAGTACCACCACAGTCTGATCTGAACAAATTCATACTGGAAGCTGCCCAGTACCACCAGTCTGATCTGACCACATTCATACTGGAAGCTGCCCAGTACCACCAGTCTGATCTGACCACATTCATACTGGAAGCTGCCCAGTACCACCAGTCTGATCTGACCACATTCATACTGGAAGCTGCCCAGTACCACCACAGTCTGATCTGACCACATTCATACTGGAAGCTGCCCAGTACCACCACAGTCTGATCACATTCATACTGGAAGCTGCCCAGTACCACCACAGTCTGATCTGACCACATTCATACTGGAAGCTGCCCAGTACCACCAGTCTGATCTGACCACATTCATACTGGAAGCTGCCCAGTACCACCAGTCTGATCTGACCACATTCATACTGGAAGCTGCCCAGTACCACCACAGTCTGATCACATTCATACTGGAAGCTGCCCAGTACCACCACAGTCTGGTCTGATCACATTCATACTGGAAGCTGCCCAGTACCACCACAGTCTGATCTGATCACATTCATACTGGAAGCTGACCAGTACCACCACAGTCTGATCTGATCACATTCATACTGGAAGCTGCCCAGTACCACCACAGTCTGATCTGATCACATTCATACTGGAAGCTGACCAGTACCACCACAGTCTGATCTGATCACATTCATACTGGAAGCTGCCCAGTACCACCACAGTCTGATCTGATCACATTCATACTGGAAGCTGACCAGTACCACCACAGTCTGATCTGAACAAATTCATACTGGAAGCTGCCCAGTACCACCAGTCTGATCTGACCACATTCATACTGGAAGCTGCCCAGTACCACCAGTCTGATCTGACCACATTCATACTGGAAGCTGCCCAGTACCACCAGTCTGATCTGACCACATTCATACTGGAAGCTGCCCAGTACCACCACAGTCTGATCTGACCACATTCATACTGGAAGCTGCCCAGTACCACCACAGTCTGATCACATTCATACTGGAAGCTGCCCAGTACCACCACAGTCTGATCTGACCACATTCATACTGGAAGCTGCCCAGTACCACCACAGTCTGATCTGACCACATTCATACTGGAAGCTGCCCAGTACCACCAGTCTGATCTGACCACATTCATACTGGAAGCTGCCCAGTACCACCACAGTCTGATCACATTCATACTGGAAGCTGCCCAGTACCACCACAGTCTGGTCTGATCACATTCATACTGGAAGCTGCCCAGTACCACCACAGTCTGATCTGATCACATTCATACTGGAAGCTGACCAGTACCACCACAGTCTGATCTGATCACATTCATACTGGAAGCTGCCCAGTACCACCACAGTCTGATCTGATCACATTCATACTGGAAGCTGACCAGTACCACCACAGTCTGATCTGATCACATTCATACTGGAAGCTGACCAGTACCACCACAGTCTGATCTGAACAAATTCATACTGGAAGCTGCCCAGTACCACCAGTCTGATCTGACCACATTTATACTGGAAGCTGCCCAGTACCACCAGTCTGATCTGAACAAATTCATACTGGAAGCTGCCCAGTACCACCAGTCTGATCTGATCACATTCATACTGGGAGCTGCCCAGTACCACCAGTCTGATCTGACCACATTCATACTGGAAGCTGCCCAGTACCACCAGTCTGATCTGATAACATTCATACTGGAAGCTGTCCAATACCACCACAGTCTGACCTGTGTGTGTGTTTGTGTGTCTTTGTGTGTGTGTGTGTGTCTGTGTTTGTTTGTGTGTGCCTGTGTGTCTTTGTGTGTGTTGTTTGTGTGTGTGTGTGTCTGTTTGTTTTTGTGTGTCTGTGCGTGGGTCTATGTGTGTCTGTGTTTGTGTGTGTGTGTGTATGTCTGTCTGTATGTGTGTGTGTGTTTTGTGTGTGTGTGTCTCTCTGTGTCTGTTTGTTTGTGTGTGTCCGTGTATCTTTGTGTGTGTGTCTGTGTGTTTGTGTGTGTGTGTGTGTCTGTGTGTGTGTGTGTGCGGGGATTGTGTTTAGTTTCCCGTTGTCTTCCTAATCACAACCGTCCTGTTATTGTCGTGCGTCCCCAGCAGCCATCTCCCGGTGTGTGAGGCGTCCTTTCCCCGTAGGGTATTTCGTGCTCGCCACCACGAAAACAACGAGAGAAACGTCCCCGTGAACACG
>NC_041354.1:947386-949886 GCF_004354835.1 Perca flavescens | reverse complement strand
CAGAAATGATGGGAAATAAGACATAAATACCCAATAATTATGATTATAATAATATAAAATAAGATTTGAATGTCAGAAGTGAACATTTGTCTGTATTAGTATGTTGTGTATATATGTAGATGATGTTAAATTGTATATATTTTGAGTTAGTTGATCTTTTCTTGACTGTGTTTGTGTGTGTTTCAGATGTTGTGTTTTAAATCTAAAGATTATGTGATGTTGTATATTATATATGAAGGAATATGAATTGTCTTTAATGCATTTATAATAGTTGTACCTTGCAGTGTTGGCAGTGTTATAAACTTGTTATTATATCGTGGTCTGTATCTATAATCTATCGTCTGTTTAATAAACATTATTAATGAACTATAAAACTTGTTCTGATTGTGATTTCTGATTAATTACTATAAGCAACTTATCTCTGGGTCTGTAAAATGTTTCTTATGTTAACTTTCAGTAAGTAAAGTTGATTTCTAGAGCACATTTAAACACACATTAATCTGACCAAAGACCTGAATAAAAGAACATTAAAATGTAAATGTCAAAACCCAAAATAGAAGATCCCAACGGCAACAACAAGCAGCAGTTCCAATTATTTATTTATATATACATATATATATATATATATATATATATATATATATATATATATATATATATATATATATATATATATATCTCATTATAAAGTTAAAGAAATAAAAGGTGTTGTACTTTGTCTCAGCTACAGCTCTCTCTCCCTCTGCTCCCGTTTCACTCACCACTGAGTCTCACTTCATGTCCCGCCCACAACACTATCTGGTTGGAAGATGTTAGAGGAGTAACAGCCAATCAGCACTCACCACTGAGTCTCACTTCATGTCCCGCCCACAACACTATCTGGTTGGAAGATGTTAGACTAACAGCCAATCAGCACTCACCACTGAGTCTCACTTCATGTCCCGCCCACAACACCATCTGGTTGGTAGATGTTAGACGAGTAACAGCCAATCAGCACTCACCACTGAGTCTCACTTCATGTCCCGCCCACAACACTATCTGGTTGGTAGATGTTAGACGAGTAACAGCCAATCAGCACTCACCACTGAGTCTCACTTCATGTCCCGCCCACACTATCTGGTTGGTAGATGTTAGACGAGTATCAGCCAATCAGCACTCACCATGACATGCAGCAGCCTCAATCAGAAGAGTCTCAGCCTCTGGTGGAGTTGGTCTCGCTCGGACAAGTCCCCTCCAATCTAGAGCCCTCCTTTAATGAGTTATTTAGGAAACTTTAAAGCAATTATTCCTAACCTAAAAAGGCAGAAACAGACCATAGTAAGTTCAAGTGCATTGTCATGTTCCTTTAAAAGTACAAAATACTGAATCTGAAGTTTCTTTCCAAAAATTTACACCTATATTAATGTTAAAAAAACGTCATAAAGTGACATTTTCCTGCCATGGGACCTTTAAAACAGCCAAAATAAAAATATTTATGAAGCTAGAAATTTACCAAATATTATTTATATGATTCACACAAACATTTCACCAAACCACAAGATATCTTTATGGCTAATACATGTATTACTCAAAATTCGGGTCACTTCCTGTTACCCCTGAAGTACTATCGACATTTAAACCCGAGGATCGCAGCAAACTTTCCTTTATACAACAAAGAGAGCACATGCTGGTAAGACCAAGATTATATGTTACCCTCTGTTACCTTTTAAACTTAAAAAACACACGTAGTTAACAAAGGTTGTGTGGTTATTATAACCGGTCATGTTTGTGAAGTAAATGGTATGGTTTTAAACAATAGAGAATGGTGTATTGATGTTTGTAGCTATAGCATATAAATCACTGCAGTATTGGATGTTAAATATGTGCACAAGAAAGCTACGAGATTACTGTGGGGGATCTGATGAATGGCTAGGTTAACAGATGATTTGAAAAGACACACACACACACACACACACACACACACACACACACACACACACACACACACACACACACACACACACACACACACACACACACACACACACACACACACACACACACATACACACACACACACACACACACACACACACAAAACTCCATTCAAAATGTAAGACCTTCCACATCTTTCATACATTCAGGGTTCGTATTCAACTTTCAAATCCCATTAGTAATTTTTTTTTAAATATTCAGTCTTCTTTGAGGCTTAGATCAAATGTCTTTCTGCCATTTTTACATTTGTGTGTATGTGTGTGTGTGTGTGTGTGTGTGTGTGTGTGTGTGTGTGTCTAAGATTGAAAGACTTCCTCAGGAGACTATAATCAATAATAAAGTCTAGATTTATGAATGAACCAAAGAGAAGCATAAATCCAAACGTACGGATAGTTTTGGATGAAAAATGAACTTTATTACAAACAACGACAGAGATCTGTTAGCAGTCAGTTAGCAGCTGTTAGTTCTGTACAAATAACACTGTTTGATTGGTTAGTTGAGTTTGCCGATCGGCAACAAGGCTGGG
>NC_041354.1:939886-942386 GCF_004354835.1 Perca flavescens | reverse complement strand
GTCTACCACTACGTTCTATAACCCTACCAGTCAGATTACTACAGGAGACCTTAGTCTACCACTACGCTCTATAACCCTACCAGTCAGATTACTACAGGAGACCTTAGTCTACCACTACGCTCTATAACCCTACCAGTCAGATTACTACAGGAGACCTTAGTCTACCACTACGCTCTATAACCCTACCAGTCAGATAATCATGAAGAGGGTGACCTGGGCCCCTCGTTATTTTCCGTGTCATTTTTGCCTGACTGTCGTCGTATACTTGATCCACTGTATTTAACTCTCCTACTATTTTTCCAGACCTTTTAGTCACTCTATCAATCCTGGCCTTCTTGGTTATCCCAGCATTCCCCCCCCAACCCACCACACAGTAACTCCAAACACTACATACCACTGACCTAAAAACATTCTCACCACATCTGTATTCACCTTAAAGGACTGCAACTTCCTCATACAGTGTACACGTGGACTTAATTTGTTAATCAATAAGTCAACAAGATCTGACCATATTATCCTATCATTAAAAACAATGCCCAAATACTTGCATGTGTGCACTCTTTCTATTACTGGAAAGTTACAATCGCGCGCCACCATCTTTGTCACAACCTTCTAACACTCTACACTTGTAATGTGTGTTTTGAAGTGTTTTTTTCGAAGTAATTTAAATACTCAATAGTGTCAATTTGCACATCGTTATCGATATTATCGTAGACGATATATATATTCAGCAATCCTACTACGGACAACATAAAGATAGAGATTACACGTTCTTACTTATGCTACAAAAGTGGGAAAATACTTAAAGAAAAGTGACAAAAAACACAATTAAACCCATAAATTGCTGTGTTTTTGTTTTGTTATTTATATTTCTGGAAACCTTCACTTTTACTCCACTACAGTACACACTCTCTCACACACACACACACACACACACACACACACACACACACACACACACACACACACACACACACACAAAAACTGTAAAACTACAAAGTACAGAGAATGAGATTGCAGAAAATGCAATGAAATGTGCTTTGCCCTGCTCCTCTCTTCTCAAAAAAACTATCAATTTAATTTGACTAAAATATAATAAAATGACCTGAATACGAAGTACAAGATACACACACACACACACACACACACACACACACACACACACACACACAAATACACACAAACAGATACATACACAGACACACACACACACACACACACAAATACACAAACACTGACACACACTCCCCCCCTCTCTCTCTCAATAATGTGCGTATGAAGTCACGTAAGTCTCAGTGCTTTTAGAGTCATGTAAAGGACAATGATTACTGGATAGAGAGCTGATGCTGCAATGTTTCCTCTAATGATGAGATAAAGAAGTCATGTTTGGTAAAGTTAGTTTAGTTGCTATGGTGATATTATCAATGTTCTGGCCCTCTTTTCTCATAAAAACTATCAATATAATTTGAATAAAATATAATAAGATGACCTGAATACGTAGTACAAGATACACACACACAAAAAACACACACACAGAGACAGACAAACAGACAGACAGACACACACTAACACACACATGCAAACACACAGCGACACACAGATAAACACACACACACACACACACACACACACACACACACACACACACACACACACACACACACACACACACACACAGATAAACACACACACAAACACAGAGACACACACACCCAGAGAGAAACATACACACACAGACACATGCACACACACACATACAGAGACACACACAAATACACACAAACCTATAGATACACACACATACAGAGACACACACACACACACACAGTTACACACACACATACACTCACACACAGACAAACACGCACACACACACACACACACACACACACACATATACATACAGTACATACACACAGACACACACATACACCCACACCTACATACACACACACACACACACACACACACACACACACACACACATACATAGAGTACATACACACAGACACACAATTACAAAACATACAGACACCCACACATACATACACACACACAGACACACACAAACACACATCCATACATACATACACACAGACACACACAGAGACACAAACACACATACACAAAAACTTTAAAACTGCAAGATACACACACACACAAATACACGCACACACACACACACACACACACACACACACACACACACAAACACAACAACACACACACACAAAGTACAGAGAGAATGCATTGAAATGTGCTTTGCCCTGTTCCTCTCTTCTCAAAAAAACTATCAATATAATTTGAATAAAATACAATAAAATGACCTGAATACGTAGTACAAGATACACACACACACACAGACACACGCACAGAAACACACATACACACACACACACACACAGACTCAAAGACACACACAGAGACAGACAAACAGACAGACAGACACACACTAACACAGACACACATGCACACACACAGAGGCACACACACAAATACA
>NC_041354.1:924886-934886 GCF_004354835.1 Perca flavescens | reverse complement strand
AAACCAGAGTGGTGATTGTTGGAAGAGTGGAAAGATGAACCAAGACGGCTTTTGGTAGTTTTATTTACTTTCTGTCCACTTTGAATGAAGTGTGTTTGACGATGATAAAAGTCCTGATTATTTACATGGAGTCTGGTGGGTTGGGTGATGGTGATTTAGCAGGAATGTTCTGACTTTCTTTGTTCTCTATAATCGTACCTATTACAATATATATTTAGGCTAAAAAAGTGACAAAAATGATACGCTTAAACCGGTAAATCGCTTTGTTTTTTTTTTAGTTGTACTTCATTCACTTTTACTCCACTACAGTACACACACACACACACACACACACACACACACACACACACACACACACACATAAATACTGTTACACACATAATTACACACACAAGGCGACACACACACACACACACACACACAGACACACACACACACACAAATACACACACACACATAGATACACACATACAGAGACACACACACACAGCGAAACACACACACAGACACACACATAAATACTGTTACACACACACACACACACACACACACACACACACACACACACACACACACCCCCCCCCCGATGCTGAGATAAGAGGTCATGTGTGATACCAGATAAAGAGCAGCAGCTGATGAGGGTTAGAGGTGTAGAGAGTATATGAGCTGAGTGGTGTCAGTGTTTGTCGACCTCGGAGCAGAATGGCTGCAGTCACAGAGCTCTCCTTCCTGCTGTTTGCTCTCATCAACTACATCCATGCTCAAGAACGGATCTTCATCCTACAGGAAGGAGACTCTTACAGCTTCAAGCTCCCCGAGAACACCACCTCCTGCCTGATCTCCAGATGTGTTGGTGAGGAGAAGCTTGTCCTGTGGAACACCTCTGACCTCTGGTCCAACAGCTCCTCAGTACCTCAACACCTGAAACAACGACTGGTCAGCTCGGTGGAAACTTCTTCTTACACCATCCTCAACCTGACCCATTCAGACTCCGGCCGGTACCGAGAGGAGTGTTGGACTGAGGGCAACGTGACGCATGACAACAACTTCACTATTACTGTTTGTTCTTTAATATATTATAACGATTTCATTTCAGTGAGACTTGGAGAAACAGTGGACCTGTCATGTGAGGGAGTAGCTGATAATCTGGATGTCCAGTGGCTCAAACGGGACTCTAGATATGATTATGTAACATTGAGCAGAGTTTTTGGGGACAAGACGACATCAGTGATGGACAATGTTAGAGGAAGATACCAAGTGGTGACAAACACATCAGCTCTTCGTGTTTCCAACGTCACAGCAACAGACGTTACATACTACAGATGTCTGGTGATGAACCAACAGCAGTGTGTTAGCAGTCACGCTGTACTGTTGCTCCTACAGTCTGAGATGATCTACGGCTCAGTAGGAGAGAGCGCTGTGTTGCCGTGCTCTATCACTGACTCCTCTGATGAACAGCCCCCAAGTTGGAGGAATCAGTTCTCCTCTGACCTAGGTCAACTAAACCAGACTGTTCCTTCAGTAGACCAAAACTACTCGCTGGTGTTTTCATCTCTAATGTTAAATCACTCAGGCCGGTACTACTGTGAAGCCTCTATGATATATCAACATTATCATCTTCATGTGTGCCCCAAATTTGGCCCCCCTGCTGTAGAGCTCTTCTCAGAGGGAGAAGAAGTCACTCTCAGATGTAGAGATTGGAGAAAGGGTAAGAGGCATGTTTGGTTTATAAAGTCGAACCGAACAGAGGGAAGAATCTTTAATGTACTGCCTGATCAGAGAATGAGCAGAGTGAGCTGGGACTATGATAATGGGAGCCTGGTTATCTCTAATATCTCAGTGGGAGACGCAGGGGAGTACTGGTGTGTAGTTTATGATGATGATTTTCAGTGTGTGTCAACAGTGAGAACTGTGTTAGTGTACATGGAGCCCTTTGGGATTTACTCCACCTTCTTCAAAGTGCGATGCTCAGTGCTCAGTGTCCTGCTGCTGATGCTCTGTGCTGCTGTAGTCGCTGTTAACCTGAGGACACGGAGAGGAGCTCAGCTTTCACCTCACACACACACTTAATATGCATATATGATCATTTCATCATTGGCTTTAATACAGCCTGGTATACACTGGCTTTAATACAGCCTGGTATACATGGCTTTAAAACAAGGGATGGGACACATTCATGGAAAGAATACATTTAAACTAGAACACAAAAGACAAAAACGATAAACAGAAACGATGGGAAATAAGACATAAATACCCAATGATTATTATTATAATAATATAAAATAAGTTCTGAATGTTAGAAATGAACATTTGACCCTGACAGTGTGCAGATGTTATCGTCTGTATTAGTATGTTGTGTATATATGTAGATGATATTATATTGTATATATTTGTTGAGTTAGTTGATCTTTTCTTGACTGCGTGTGTGTGTCTGTGTTCCAGAGAAAACAATTAAACTAGAACACAAAAGACAAAAACAACAAACAGAAATGATGTTAAATAAGACATAAATACCCAATAATTATTATAATGATAATATAAAATAAGTTCTGAATCTTAGAAGTGAACATTTGATCCTGACCGTGTGCAGATGTTATTGTCTGTATTAGTATGTTGTGTATATATGTAGATGCTATTTTATTTTACATAATTGAGTTAATTGATCTTTTCTTGATGTTGTTGTGGATGTGTGTCTGTGTATGTGTGTTCCAGATGTTGTATTTTAAATCTAAAGATTATGTGAGGTTTTATATTATATATATGGAGGAATATGAATTGTCTTTAATGCATTTATAATAGTTGTACCTTGCATTGTTGTCAATGTTATAAACTTATTATATCTTGGTCTGTATCTATAATCTATCGTCTGTTTAATAAACATTATTAATGAAGTATAAAACTTGATTGTGATTTCTGATTAATTATTATAAGCAACTTATCTCTGGGTCTGTAAAATGTTTCTTATGTTAACTTTCAGTAAGTAAAGTTGATTTCTAGAGCACATTTAAACACACATTAATCTGACCAACGTGCTGAATAAAAGAACATTAAAATGTAATTATCAAAACCCAAAAATAAGATCCCAACGCCAACAACAAGCAGCAGTTCCCGCTATTATATATATATATATATATATATATATATATATATATATATATATTATACAATTTTATATATATATATATACAATTTTATAATGAGATATATATATATCTCATTATACAATTATAAAGTTAATGAAATAAAAGGTGTTGTACTTTTTCTCAGCTACAGCTCTGACTCTCTCCCTCTGCTCCCGTTTCACTCACCACTGAGTCTCACTTCATGTCCCGCCCACAATACTATCTGGTTGGAAGATGTTAGACGAGTAACAGCCAATCAGCACTCACCACTGAGTCTCACTTCATGTCCCGCCCACAACACTATCTGGTTGGTAGATGTTAGACGAGTATTAGCCAATCAACACTCACCATGACATGCAGCCTCAAGCAGAAGCAACACAGGCTCCGGGCCAGCCCCCCTAAATCTAGAGCGCTCCTTTAATGAGTCATTTAGGAAACTCTAATACCTAAAAAGGCAACCTAAAAATGGCAACTGGACCCCTATCCAAGGAAGATATGACAAAGTACTTCAACTGTACTTCAACATCTGCACCAGAAAAACCGAAAAGGACACAATCAGTGGTAGAAAAAACCCCACATCCACCACCAAAACTGCTCCATTCCCCAAAAACCTGCAAGGCAGCAACAAAAAACCCACAACCGGACAAAATCATCACAGGAACAATTAAAAGACAACCTACAGATGACCAGAGAACCCCAACCACCACTTAAGCAGCCCCCCAAAGACCCACACCTACACCACCGCCAACAGATAGCCATCAAATCCAAAACCATTCAACACTGATCACCTTCAGTAGCAGTGTTCGGAGTAACCATTACAAAAGTAACGCAGTTACAGTAATGTATTACTTTTGGCAGTAACGCAGTAATATGACGCATTACTTGTTAAATTTTGGTAATATCATACCTGTTACAATCTCAGTAACGTGAGTTACAATGCATTTCTACACAGGTGTGGTCTGATGGAGTTGGTAGAGTCTGACATGTCCAGTCTGGTCTGGTGGAGTTGGTAGAGTTGGACATGTCCAGTCTGGTCTGATGGAGTTGGTAGAGTCTGACATGTCCAGTCTGGTCTGGTGGAGTTGGTAGAGTCGGACATGTCCAGTCTGGTCTGATGGAGTTGGTAGAGTCTGACATGTCCAGTCTGGTCTGGTGGAGTTGGTAGAGTTTGACATGTCCAGTCTGGTCTGATGGAGTTGGTAGAGTCTGACATGTCCAGTCTGGTCTGGTGGAGTTGGTAGAGTCTGACATGTCCAGTGTGGTCTGGTTGAGTTGGTAGAGTTGGACATGTCCAGTCTGGTCTGGTGGAGTTGGTAGAGTTGGACATGTCCAGTCTGGTCTGGTGGTGTTGGTAGAGTTTAACATGTCCAGTCTGGT
This sequence comes from Perca flavescens, assembly GCF_004354835.1. Classification (NCBI taxonomy): domain Eukaryota; kingdom Metazoa; phylum Chordata; class Actinopteri; order Perciformes; family Percidae; genus Perca; species Perca flavescens. Next base: position 930,387 of record NC_041354.1, on the reverse strand, counting down.
CTGATGGAGTTGGTAGAGTTGGACATGTCCAGTCTGGTCTGATGGAGTTGGTAGAGTTTGACATGTCCAGTCTGGTCTGATGGAGTTGGTAGAGTTGGACATGTCCAGTCTGGGCTGGTGGAGTTGGTAGAGTTGGACATGTCCAGTCTGGTCTGGTGGAGTTGGAGAATGTCGGACCAATGGAGCCCATTTTCCAACAGTTGACAACATCCTAACAGCTCGACATGCTGTCTCTAAATGGCTGTTTTTTTCTGGCTATTAGTGGAGTAACCATAGTGAGTAATTCCTCAAAAGCTTGAGGAGCAAAACAGGCAAAATTCGCAAAAGCTGGAGTTTCTTCTGAGCGAAGTTTTGACACAGGTTAGGATAGACACCCTGTTTTGCATGTCTCAATATCCAAGGTTTACACCACAGTCTCCTCCTGGCTCGTCTTGATTGCCGTCTCTCCTGTACACGGCTAGCATCTTAACAGGCCAGGTAGACCAGAACTACTCTGGCCACATTCAACAAGGTCTCCACTTCATCCATGCTATATTAAACCAAAACTCAAATAAGAAAAGGTAGGACTATTATAGGTGACAAAAGTGTACACAACACCGCCGACTTGAGCTTCTAAAGATACCGGAAGTCTTTCATTTTCAATGGAAGCTTCTCTCAGCTGCAAGGAGCGGCAAATCTGTCTGCGTCGCATTTTGGCCGTTTTGAGCGAACAGAGCGTCAATCAGAAAGTTGAAAGTGTGTGTAATGTTGATGTCAACTTTATGGTAATGAGCTATGACGCGGTTCAGCGGCAAGCAGCGGCAAACGCCAGCAACCAATCGGAATATAGACGTCCTTTGCACTGGCTGATCCTAGAGAAACATACGATGTAAACTTTTGTTCCTACAAAAACATTAGTTCCCAGAAAATAGAGGAAAATTTCATAATCGCTGTTGCTGGGTCCCCCTATTATTTATGATATGAGGTTGTTTGCATATAGGGACCAGTTAACGTTACCTGTCGGTCACCTCGTCTCTAACCAGTCCTCACGGTGAAGTCCTGCACGGATCAACAGCTGGCGGCTGCTAACAGACACCGCTGTGACCAACAAACAATACAAATTCTGTCATTATATATGTAATTTATAAAAGGTTTCTAGTGTCAGTGTACTGGCCGTGCAGTGGCTGCTTGTGCTGTTTCTTCAATCGTGTGTTGAACATGATGGAAGAACGCTGCCACGTCAGAGAGCCAAAGCATCAACCAGCTTCCCCGGACTTTCTGACCAGAGTCCTGGACCGGGGGCCAGAGCTTCTTTCAGCTCAAGTCGGAGGCGGTGTGTACATACTGTTAGGTGACCAAAGTCAGTCTTGTCTGTTACTGTCTGGGCAGTGTGGACTGGCAGTTGGTTTTATGAACATTATAAAGACCAACTGACAACTTTAGACTGTTTTAAACTAAACATTAATTTCTTATTCATGTACTTTAAACAAACATTTTACAACAATGCTGTACTTCAATACAACTGTGAGGTACTTTTAATTGAGTATTTTCATTTTCTCCTGCTTGCCTATTGTACGTTTTACTTATCTATTTTTATAGCTTTACTTATATTGCATATTCATATTAATTGTACAAAATATTATGAATAATCTATGATGTATTGAAGTGGATAAAGAGGAGACTTTATTGATCCAGTGATGAAATTAACAAGCTACCTTCCAAGTCAGACTTCTGCTGTTATTTTGGTGAAAGTAACTCAAAAGTAATGCAGAAGTAGTGTAAAGCATTACAATTTAGAGACCGTGATATTGTAGTATAACTAATTACTCCCAAATGACAGTAACTAGTAATCTATAATGTATTACATTTTGGAAAGTAACTTGCCCAACACTGTTCAGTAGACAGTTTAATCCAAGAAACCCTCAAGGAGCTAGATTCAATACAGCCCAACACAACACCAGAGGGAGCTACTACACCACAAAGGAATGGTCACAAACCACAAGATACCAAAGCACCAGAGCAAACACCAGAGGCCTGTACTATCAAGGAACATTTGGGGTTAACGAGCTAACTTCAGGCTTACTGACCAATCAATACTCAGTGTTAAAGCACCGCCTACTGACCAGAGAGAGAGAGAGGGAGAGGGGGAGAGAGGACGAACAAATATTTATTACAACAAAATAAAATAAGAGAAGAATATGGCAAATGTATTCAAAATGACAAGAGGACAATCTAAAATGTGTAAACATGTCTTCTTTCAGATTAGTGGAAAGAAACCATTTATTTTACTACACTTTGTTTATATGTGTCTGTAGATTTCTCCTAAATTTACCAAAAGATATTCATGAAATCTTTGAAAACTTGTCATAAAAATATCAATTATCTCAATAAAGTAATCAAATAGGGAAGGTTTATGGTGATATATGTGTTAGTTACATTATTTAACCCATTCACCTGCAGAGTCTCCCCTTAAGATGAAATGAACCTGTATGGTTGGTTATGTAAATTATGATTGTGTTTCCCGAGAACGTATGAACTCGTGGATGTATCAAGAGAACGTATGAACTCGTGGATGTATTAAGAGAACGTATGTATGTAAAGAGAACGTATGAACTCGTGGATGTATTAAGAGAACGTATGAACTCGTGGATGTATTAAGAGAACGTATGAACTCGTGGATGTATTAAGAGAACGTATGAACTCGTGGATGTATTAAGAGAACGTATGAACTCTTGGGTGTATTAAGAGAAACGTGATGAATTAAAGAGAACGACTGAACTCTTGGGATGTATTAAGAGAACGATGAACTCGTGGATGTATTAAGAGAACGTATGAACTCGTGGACTATTAAGTGGATGTATTAAGAGAACGTATGAACTCGTGGATGTATTAAGAGAACGTATGAACTCGTGGATGTATTAAAGAGAACGTGGATGTATTAAGAACGTATGAATGTATGTATTAAGAGAACGTATGAACTCGGGATGTATTAAGAGAACGTATGAACTGTGGATGTATTAAGAGAACGTATGAACTCGTGGATGTATTAAGAGAACGTATGAACTCGTGGATGTATTAAGAGAACGTATGAACTCGTGGATGTATTAAGAGAACGTATGAACTCGTGGATGTATTAAGAGAACGTATGAACTCGTGGATGTATTAAGAGAAGAACGTATGAACTCGTGGATGTATTAAGAGAACGTATGAACTCGTGGATGTATTAAGAGAATATGAACTCGTGGATGTATTAAGAGAACGTATGAACTCGTGGATGTATTAAGAGAAACTCGTGGATGTATTAAGAAACTCGTGGATGTATTAAGAGAACATATGAACTCGTGGATGTATTAAGAGAACATATGAACTCGTGGATGTATTAAGAGAATGTATTAAGTATGAACTCGTGGATGTATTAAGAGAACATATGAACTCGTGGATGTATTAAGAGAACGTATGAACTCGTGGATGTATTAAGAGAACGTATGAACTCGTGGATGTATTAAGAGAACATATGAACTCGTGGATGTATTAAGAGAACATATGAACTCGTGGATGTATTAAGAGAACATATGAACTCGTGGATGTATTAAGAGAACATATGAACTCGTGGATGTATTAAGAGAACGTATGAACTCGTGGATGTATTAAGAGAACATATGAACTCGTGGATGTATTAAGAGAACATATGAACTCGTGGATGTAAAGAGAACGTATGAACTCGTGGATGTATTAAGAGTATTAAGAGAACATATGAACTCGTGGATGTATAAGAGAACTATGTATTAAGAGAACGTATGAACTCGTGGATGTATTAAGAGAACGTATGAACTCGTGGATGTATTAAGAGAACGTATGAACTCGTGGATGTATTAAAAGAACGTATGAACTCGTGGGTGTATTAAAAGAACGTATGAACTCGTGGATGTATTAAGAGAACGTATGAACTCGTGGATGTATTAAGAGAATGTATGAACTCGTGGATGTATTAAGAGAACATATGAACTCGTGGATGTATTAAGAGAACGTATGAACTCGTGGATGTATTAAGAGAACATATGAACTCGTGGATGTATTAAGAGAACATATGAACTCGTGGATGTATTAAGAGAACGTATGAACTCGTGGATGTATTAAGAGAACTCGTGGATGTATTATGAACTGAACGTGGATGTATTAAAAGAACGTATGAACTCGGATGGATGTATTAAGAAGAACATATGAACTCGTGGATGTATTAAGAGAACGTATGAACTCATGGATGTATTAAGAGAACATATGAACTCGTGGATGTATTAAAAGAACGTATGAACTCGTGGGTGTATTAAGAGAACATATGAACTCGTGGATGTATTAAGAGAACGTATGAACTCGTGGATGTATTAAGAGAACATATGAACTCGTGGATGTATTAAGAGAACATATGAACTCGTGGATGTATTAAGAGAACATATGAACTCGTGGATGTATTAAAAGAACGTATGAACTCGTGGGTGTATTAAGAGAACGTATGAACTCGTGGATGTATTAAGAGAACGTATGAACTATAACAATGACGGCTGATAGATGGCCTTTTGTACACCTTCGCTTTTTGAAGCGTGAAGGCTACTGTAGTTTGGTCATGGGGATTTTGGGGCTGTTTCATGTTAAACTAAAAGGATCTTACTCTTTAACTAAAAGGTCTATCTCTGTAGGGATCCATTCCATAATGTTGTCAGACATTTAAAATAATAATCTGAGTCTGTCAGGACGAACGAACCTGACAGGAAGTTGTTCTGTGTGTCCAGCAGCGTGGAGATGGTCTCCACCCAGGTCATCTTGATGCTGGCTGAGGACGCCTGCAGCGTGAAGCGTTCCTCCGAGCCTCGAGACCACAACACAAACTTACAGGGATCACCGTCCACGCTGTCCTGCATCGCCAGGTAACTCACCTGATCACACACATAAATAACACCATTATTCCCTGTTTAAGCCCGTCTATATGTTGAGTATTCAGCAGTATAAACCAGTCTTTATATATTGAGTATAAAAGACGACAAATAGGCGACAAAAAGGCAGCAAAAACAAAAGTTGACCAAAAGACACACTCAAATAAAGTATTAGGGGACCACTAAGGTCTATTTAAAAGAGACTTCAGATACAGTATTAGGGGACCACTAAGGTCTATATAAAAGAGACTTCAGATACAGTATTAGGGGACCACTAAGGTCTATATAAAGACTTCAGATACAGTATTAGGGGACCACTAAGGTCTATATAAAAGAGACTTCAGATACAGTATTAGAGGACCACTAAGGTCTATATAAAAGAGACTTCAGATACAGTATTAGGGGACCACTAAGGTCTATATAAAAGAGACTTCAGATACAGTATTAGGGGACCACTAAGGTCTATATAAAAGAGACTTCAGATACAGTATTAGGGGACCACTAAGGTCTATATAAAAGAGACTTCAGATACAGTATTAGGGGACCACTAAGGTCTATATAAAAGAGACACACACACAGACAAATACACAAACA
>NC_041354.1:904886-917386 GCF_004354835.1 Perca flavescens | reverse complement strand
TACACATATTCAGAGAGGAGGGGGGTGTGTGTGTGTGTGTGTGTGTGTGTGTGTGTGTGTGTGTGTGTGTGTGTGTGTGTGTGTGTTAGAGGTGGTACGTTTTATGAAAAACACCCGAACCGCTCGGTTGGCACCTGATTGGATGAATGCGTCACGTGGGTCTGGCTGCTCCCCGATTTCAAGACATGCTCTAATGGCGCCTCGCTCTGGATACGATCTTGTATTTTACAGAAATAGTTCACCGAAACATGTTTCTGAAAGCATTTTAAGAGAAATAGGCTGTGCAGTTGCTGAATCTGTCTTCATTTCAGGCCAAAACATCAGGCCACTTACGTAGGCTACGGTGAAAGCTCCGCAGAACTGAGAAACAGTCTTAAGTGTGGTGTTGGGGAACATTGATTACTGGATAGAGAGCTGATGCTGCAACGTTTCTGATGATGAGATAAAGAAGTCATGTTTGATAAAAAGCTGACGGTTGGCAAGGCGATCTGATAGATAACATTTTACTGGAACTGAAACTAACTAACCACCCCCCCCACACACACACACACACACACAGAGAGACACACACATACAGAGACACACACACATATACAGTCACACACACATATACACACACATACACACACACAGACACACATACACAGACACAGACACACACATGCAGTCACACACACAAGCACACACATATACACATACATACACACACAGACCCACACACAAATACACACACACATATATACACACAAATACATACAAATGCACAGACACACACATAAACAGAAACAGACACAAACACACAAATACACAGACACACACACATTCACAGCATACACAGATAAACACACACATACAGACATACAAGCACATACGTATACACTCACACACACAAACACAAACACACATGCACACACAGAGACACACACACAAAAAAAAGTGTCAACAACTTCAAGAAAAGCAACAAAAACACACCCTTAAACCCGTAAATTGCTCTGTTTTTGTTTTATTAAATTTATATTTCTGGAAACCTTCACTTTTACAGAAAATGATGCTAGACGAATATCAGCCAATCAGCACTCACCATGACATGCAGCAGCCTCAAGCAGAAGAGTCTCAGGCTCCGGGCCAGTCCCCCGAAATCTAGAGCGCTCCTTTAATGAGTCAACAGGCAGAAACAGACCATAATAAGTTCAAGTTCAAGTGTATTGTCATGTGCATTTAAAATTACAAAGTAGAGAGAGAATGCAATGAAATGTGCTTTGCCCTGAGCCTCTTTTCACATACAAACTATCAATTTAATTTGAATAAAATATAATAAAATGACCTGGATACGTAGTACAAGACACACACACACACACACAAACAAACAAACAAATACACACACACACACACACACACACACACACACACACCTCTCTGAATAACGTGTGTATGAAGACCCGTCAGCCTCTGTGCTTTATATTTTATTTGATTAGTTTATTTGTCAGGGACCATGCACAGTTTAGTCCCTGTACCAGAGTTAGCTATACAGCTAATTTACATGTGAGGTCCCTGGACAAGGGAGATAGAAGGACAATACAGAAAATACTATCAAAACAGATAGAAACTTAACAACAAACAACATATAACAAGCATTACATCACGTATAAACCAGAATACAAAATATACATTCCATGTTATAAAAAGATCAATGATCACATAGCTAATTCACCTTCAGCCAAGTCTTTAAGGACATTTAACATGGCTGAGACTTGCACAATCTCTAATATGAATTGAAATTATGTTCCACTTTTCTACTACAGTAAATGAAAAAGCTGATTAACTAAATTTAGTCTTCCTACATTGAGTGTAATAGTCATCTCTTACAGAAGCACTGGAGAGCCTTACATTATCTCTGCAAAATGACACACATTGCTTGAGTGGTGGTGGTGCAAGATCATGGGTCTGTTTATACATGAGGCACATGTCTGCAAAACAGAAAAACTGTCAAAGGTTAGGTTAGGTAATATGTTTTTTTTATGATTGTGCAGTGATGGTAGTTTCTTGTTTTTTTGTCCAGAACTTTCACATCTTGTTTGTAAAGGGTACATATGGGTTTTAGCGTAGTCCCACCTGCCTGGGACCAGCTTGTAGAACAGTAAGATAAATGTGAGAAGATCCTTAAATGCAAAAACAGTTTAGCTGCAGCTATTGGTAACTGTTGTCTTATATGTCTAAAATTAGCTAAACTAACTCTGACACAATGGGATATCTTCTTTATGTTTTTTAAAACTTAAATTAGAATCAATAATTATGCCCACATACTTAATAAGACAGATGTCAGGCTGATGTTGTGTAACATTCTTCTTGATAGAGAAATACATGCCCACAGTTTTGCTTACATTAAGACTTTTTTAGACTCATGGAAAGTACATTGATTACTGGATAGAGAGCTGATGCTGCAACGCTTCCTCTGATGATGAGATAAAGAAGTCATGTTTGATAAGAAAACACACACACATACACACACAGACTCACACACAGAAAGACACACACACAGACACACACACACGCACAGAATGACACACGCACACATATATACGCACACAGACACCCACACACAGAGACCCCCCCACATACACAGACACACACAGACACACACACACACACACACACAAACACACACACAGACAGACAAACAGACACACACAATCACTCACACACAGAGAGACACACACACAAAGAAACACATACATACAAACAGACACACACACAAGACAAGTGTCAAAAACTTCAATAAAAGCAACGAAAAAACACCCTTAAAACCATAAATTGTTCTGTTTTTGTTTTATTATATTTATATTTCTGGAAACCTTCACTTTTATAGAAAATTATGTTAGACGAGTATCAGCCAATCAACACTCACCATGACATGCAGCAGCCTCAAGCAGAAGAGTCTCAGTCTCCGAGCCAGTCCCCCGAAATCTAGAGCGCTCCTTTAATGAGTCAACAGGCAGAAACAGACCATAATAAGTTCAAGTTCAAGTGTATTGTCATGTGCATTTAAAATTAAAAAGTACAGAGAGATAGTAATGATATGTGCTTTGCCCTGCTCCTCTCTTCTCATAAACACTATCACTATAATTTTAATAAAATGTAATAAAATGACCTGAATAAGTAGTACAAGATATGCACACACACAGAGACAGACACAAACACAGACAGAGACACAAACAGAGACACAGACAGAGAGACACACACAGACTATGGTTGGGTACCGATACCTGGTTCCACTATGGAACCGGTTCCTAGGCAAACTGTAGTATTCGGTCCGGATTAGAACGCAAAAGGAAGGCCAAGGACGTGCTGACGTGTAAGGTGAGCGTATTGTGTCACTTCCGGTGTTCCCGTGTTACAAACGCTAGTTTGCTGCTCCGGCAAAAACTTATTGAACTCTGCTTTACTGGCTAAATTAGCGGCTATTTGCCTGGATTGCATTTGAATTACAACTGTTTTACTCAAGCACTTATACTTAGCTTCACTTACAGTGACTGACTCGCTGAATTTACAATTGTTAAAACGCTGTTAGCTACTTTAGCTTAGCCACTAGCAATGGCTAATTCCTCTCCCTCTCCTGCTCTTTCTTGCTCTGTGTGTCAAATGTTTAGCTATTCCTCTGCCTCCTTTAGTGATAACGATACATGTAATAAATGTAGTATATTCGCTGCTCTGGAGGCAAGGCTTAGTGAATTTGAGTCACGGCTCCGCACCGTGGAATCAGAATCGTATGCTTCCGTAGCTAGCCAGCACCATGTGGTTAATGCGGACCACCATACTGTAGCTTCTCTAGCTGCTTTAGCTTCTGCTAGCTGTCCCCGTCAAACCCCGAGCAGCCGGGCGAGTGGGTGACTGTCCGAGGGAAGTGGCGTTAGATCTAGACCAGGGAGTGCACATGATGACGGTCGCTCTAAACCGAGCGTCTTCGCCTCTCTAACAGGTTCTCCCTACTCAGTGATACACCCGCTGAGAAGCCAATTCTGGTTATTGGGAACTCTATACTGCGATATGTGAAGCCGGGCGGCCCCAGCGGCTAAAGTACCTACGGTCATATGTGTCCCCGGGCCAGAGCGGGCGATATAGAAACCCATCTGGAGCTGCTGGCCAAAAAGAACCGTAAATACAGTAAGATCATACTTCACGTGGGGGTAATGGTCGTAAATCAGAGATCACTAAATTGAATGTTGAGTCACTTTGTGCATACGCAAAGACTATGTCGGACTCAGTAGTTTTCTCTGGACCCCTGCCAAACCTGACCAATGATGAAATGTACAGCCAGACGTCATCCTTCCACCGCTGGTTGTCGGGTGGTGCCCAGCTAACGATGTGGGCTATGTGAATAACTGGGGGGCGTTCTGGGGAAAGCCTGGTCTGATGGAGAGAGACGAGATTCATCCCACCTGGGACGGAGCCGCTCTCATATCAAAAAATCTGACCGAGTTTATCAGACATAAACCATGACAACCCAAGTTTGATATTAGTAATCAGGGGTGCAGTACTACGCACCCCCCTGTGCTTCCGTTGGAGCAGTCACCCACTCATAGTCTAATAAGCACGGTGTCTGTTCCCCGGATCAGATCGGTTAAATCAAAGGTAAACAAAAGATGCGCTATACTTAACAACCTAATTGGAATTAAAACGACTGCAACGATAGAACAAAATAAGAAAATTAGATGTGGACTATTAAATATTAGATCTCTGTCTTCTAAAGCATTATTGGTTAACGAGTTGATATCAGATAACAACATTGATTTATTTTGTCTTACTGAAACCTGGCTGGGCCATGAAGACTATGTCAGTCTAAATGAAGCCACTCCTCCCAGTCATATTAATACTCAAATTCCTAAAGGCTCAGGCCGAGGAGGGGGAGTTGCAGCCATCTTTGATGCAAGCCTGTTAATTACTCCTAAACCTAAATTAAATTATAACTCCTTTGAAAGTCTTGTTCTTAATCTTCAACATCCAAAATGGAAAACATTACAGCCAATTATATTTGTGGTTATTTACAGGGCTCCAGGTCCGTATTCTGAATTTTTATCTGAATTCTCAGAGTTTTTATCATGTTTAGTCCTTAAATCAGACCAAGTACTTATTGTAGGGGATTTTAATATCCATGTAGACGTTGACAATGATAGCCTTAGTACTGCTTTCAACTCATTACTGGATTCAATCGGTTTCAGTCAGAGTGTGCACAAGGCGACGCACTGTTTCAACCACACCCTCGACCTTGTGCTGGCATATGGTATTGAAATTGAGGATTTAATAATATTTCCGCAGAATTCGGTATTGTCAGATCATTCTTTAATCACTTTCGAATTCTTACTACCTGACTATATTAAATTAGATAAAAGCTTCTACACCAGATGCCTATCTGACAGTGCTATAGCTAAATTTAAAGAAGATATTCCAACAGCATTCGACTCTATGTCATGCCTTAACATAACAGAGGACCTCTATGTTAACCTCAGTCCCTCTCAAATTGATACATTTGTAGACGGTGCTACGACTTGCCTACGGACGACCTTAGACTCTGTTGCTCCCCTGAAAAAGAAGATGATGAAGCAAAGGAAATTAGCACCTTGGTATAACTCCCAAACTCGCAAATTAAAACAAATCTCGCGAAACCTCGAATGTAAGTGGCGTTCCACCAAAGTGGAAGAATCCCGTTTCGATTGGCAAGAAAGTCTGAAAACTTATAGGAAGGCCCTAAGAAAGGCCAGATCAGACTATTACTCATCATTAATAGAAGAAAACAAGAACAACCCAAGGTTTCTTTTCAGCACTGTAGCCAGGCTGACAGATAGTCACAGCTCTACTGAGCCATCTATTCCTTTAGCTCTGAGTAGTGATGACTTCATGAGCTTCTTTAATGATAAAATTACAACAATTAGAGATAAAATTCATCACCTTTTGCCTTCAACCTCTAACGGTTCACCTTTAAACGCAGAGTCGCTAGAAATAACGACTAGTCTCGACATATACTTAGACTGCTTTTATCCTATAGACCTTCCACAATTAATATTAAAGATATCCTCAGCAAAGCCATCTACCTGTCTCTTGGACCCCATCCCAACGAGGCTACTTAAAGAAGCGTTACCCGTGGTATACACTTCATTACTAGATATGATCAATATGTCCTTATTAAAAGGTTATGTACCGCAGTCATTTAAAGTAGCTGTGATAAAACCTCTTCTGAAAAAACCCACCCCTCGATCCTGAGGTCTTAGCAAACTATAGACCTATATCTAACCTTCCCTTTCTCTCCAAGATCCTTGAGAAGGTGGTTGCTAATCAGTTATGTGATTTTCTACATAGCAATAGTTTATTTGATGACTTTCAATCAGGATTTAGAAAGAATCATAGCACAGAGACGGCACTGGTGAAAATTACTAACGACCTTTTAACTGCTGCAGACAAAGGACTTGTCTCCATTCTTGTTTTACTAGATCTTAGTGCTGCATTTGACACTATTGACCATTCAATCCTGTTACAGAGATTGGAACACTTAATTGGCATTAAAGGAATTGCTCTAAGCTGGTTTAAGTCCTATTTCTCTGATCGATCTCAATTTGTTAATGTTAATGATAAATCCTCCAAGTACGCTAAAGTTAGCCATGGGGTTCCTCAAGGCTCAGTGCTTGGACCAATTCTATTCTCCTTATATATGCTTCCTCTAGGCAATATTATTAGGAAACACTCAATTAACTTTCACTGTTATGCGGATGACACCCAATTATACTTGTCAATCAAACCGGACAAAACCAGTCAGCTAGCTAAATTTCAAACGTGCATTAAAGATATAAAATCCTGGATGACCTATAATTTTCTGATGTTAAACCCTAACAAAACTGAAGTTATTGTACTGGGACCTAAACACCTCAGAACCTCATTATCTAAAGATATAGCTACTCTGGATGGTATTGCCCTGGCCTCCAGCACTACTGTCAGAAATTTAGGAGTTATTTTTGATCAGGATATATCCTTTAATGCCAATCTACAACAAACCTCAAGAACAGCCTTTTTTTTCATCTTCGTAACATTGCCAAAATTAGGAATATCCTGTCTCAAAACGACGCTGAAAAACTAGTGCATGCATTTGTTACTTCCAGGCTGGACTATTGTAACTCCCTACTGTCAGCTTGCTCAAATAAGTCCCTTAAGACTCTCCAGCTGATCCAGAATGCTGCAGCGCGTGTTCTCACAAGAACTAAGAGAAGAGATCATATTTCTCCTGTATTAGCTTCGCTGCACTGGCTTCCTGTTGAATCCAGGATTGAGTTTAAAATCCTTCTATTGACCTACAAAGCTCTAAATGGTCTAGCACCATCATATCTAGAAGAGCTCCTAATACCTTATTGTCCCACTAGAGCACTGCGCCCCAGAATGCAGAGTTACTGGTGGTACCTAGAGTCTCTAAAAGTAGAATGGGAGCAAGAGCCTTCAGTTATCAGGCTCCTCTCCTATGGAACCAGCTCCCGATCTGGGTTCGGGGGGCAGAAACTGTAATCGCTTTCAAGAATGAACTTAAAACTCTTCTATTTGATAAAGCTTATAGTTAGGGGAGTGAGGAGTTGCAGTGTTCACCTAACTGGCCCACCTGCTTCTCTTCATAATTGTTAGACTAATAATACATAACAAAGTAGAGGGAGGCAGGCCAGCCAAGCCCGATCCGGCAGGGGGAGAGTTCTAAGCCCGAAAAGCTACCTCTCCTTATGACCTGTCTCTCTTAGTTACGCTGTTATAGTTACGCTGTTATAGTTCTAGCCTGCCGGGGGACTTCCTTCCTTCCTTTGACACACTGAGCTGCTCTCTCCTCTCCCTTTCTATTACTTTTACTATTACTATTTGTGTGTATCCAGTCCCAGAAATGCTTGTTACTAATCCTAGCTTCTGGGGTTTACTCCCGAGTCCTTATGTTTTTTCCCCAGCGTATTTCCTTGGAGAACGTTGGCACCAAGATCCTGGTTCCAGCTGTCGCCGTGGTCCTGCTGCACTCCCTGCCGAGCTCAGCGGTGCCCTGCAATGTCATGCTTCTTCCGGCTGAACCCTGCAGCTTCCCGCTACATCCAGTCACTGTTCCATTATTAATGTGACTATTATTGCCACTGTTCATCACACCCCCAACTGGCCCGTCAGACACCGCCTACCAAGAACCTGGGTCTGTCCGAGGTTTCTTCCCAAGAGGGAGTTTTTCCTCGCCACTGTCGCACTGCTTGCTCTTGAGGGAATTACTGTAATTGTTGGAATTGTTGGGGCTTTGTAAATTATAGAGTGTGGTCTGGACCTACTCTATCTGTAAAGTGTCTCGAGATAACTCTTGTTATGATTTGATACTATAAATAAAATTGAATTGAATTGAATTGAAAATTTCGGTTCCTCATTTCGGTTCCGACTGAAATATTTTCCCTCTGTCGCTCCGGACAGCAGCAGACTCTTCTTTCTTTCTCCCTTTTCTGTAGAGTAAAAATATCACACTTTCTCTGTAGTCTAGCCTACCGTTAGCTAGCTACCGTAAATGTAGACTTCTTTTAAAATGGCATATCTCTATATATCCCTGTGGGCTCACCAAAATGGACGTAAAAGCATATTAACCATCTACTGACTCCACGTGATCCCTAGTAAACATGTTACACTTGCTCTGCTAGTCTATCGTTCAGGACAAGAGCCTGTAGCCTGGTGGTGGGGGAGGCAGGAGAGTCTCCCCAAATTGTCTGCCCTTTCAAACTCATACCTGTGTGTACAGACCTCTTGGACACCATCTGAGAGAGGTTTCTTCTGTGCAGGACATGCCATAAGTCAGGAGAGGTGTCCTATCTTGCCAGAGAAGGCAAATATGGTCATTTTTCAATATCATTTGAGTAAAATATAATAAACTTACCTGAATACGTAGTACAAGATACACACACACACACACACACACACACACACACACACACACACACATAGAGAGAGACACACACACACACACACGGACAGAGACACACAGACACACACACACACACACAGACAGACAGAGACACACACACACAGAGACATACACACCCACACACACACACACACACACATGGACCGAGACACACACACACACACACACAGACAGACAGAGACACACACACACACACACACACACACACACACACACACACACACACACACACACACACACACACACACACACACACACACACACACACACACACCCCTCCCTCCTCTCTGAATATGTGCATGAGGACCAGTAAGGCTCTGTGGTTTTAGACTTGTGTAAAGAACACTGATTACTGGATAGAGAGCTGATGCTGCAACGCTTCCTCTGATGATGAGATAAAGAAGTCATGTTTGATATGAAAACACAGACACACACACACACACACACACACACACACACACACACACAGAAACACATACACACAAACAGACACACAAGAAAAGTGTCAAAAACTTTAATAAAAGAAACGAAAAAACACCCTTAAACCCTTAAATTCCCCTGTTTTTGTTTTGTTATATTTATATTTCTGGAAACCTTCACTTTTATAGAACGTTATGTTAGATGAGTAACAGCCAATCAGCACTCACCATGACATGCAGCAGCCTCAAGCAGAAGAGTCTCAGGCTCCGAGCCAGGCCCCCGAAATCTAGAGCGCTCCTTTAATGAGTCAACAGGCAGAAACAGACCATAATAAGTTCAAGTTCAAGTGTATTGTCATGTGTATTTAAAAGTACAAAGTACAGAGAGAATGCAATGAAATGTGCTTTACCCTGCTCCTCTCTTCATAAACATTATCAATATAATTTGAATGAAATATAATAAAATGACCTAAATATGTAGTGCAAGATATAAACACACACAGACACACACACAAAGCCACACACACAGACACACACACACACACACACACACACACACACACACAGACACCCACACACAGAAACAAACACACAGACACACAAACAGACACAGAGACAAACACTCAGACACACATACATACACACCTCTCTCTCCTCTCTGAATAATGTGTGTATGGAGACCCGTCAGCCTCTGTGCTTTTTATTTTTATTTAATTTTTTTAGTTTATTTGTCAGGGACCATGCACAGTTCAGGCCCTGTACCAGAGTTAGCTATACAGCTAATTTAGATCAGTGGTCCCTGGGCAAGGCAGATAAAAGGACAATACAGACAATACTATCAAAAAAGATAGAAACTTAACAACAAACAACATATAACAAGCATTACATCACATATAAACCAGAATACAAAATATACATTATATGTTATGAAAAGATCAATGGGCCTCATTCACCAATATCTTCCTAAGTTTTCTCTTAAATATGTTCTTAAGAAAGTTTCTAAGAAAAGTCTACGTCGGATTCATGACGTGTTCTTAAACAGCAGAATTGTTTGCACCTGTGTTCTTAGGATTGATGAATCCCATGTCTTCCTAACTGAAAGCGCGTGCCAGTTGTTCCTAATTAGCACAAGATAACGCCCCGCAAATTCCCATATAAGGACATGACCCTTCCTGTGCACCTCCTGGGAAGTGGGAGACTGCGAGATGGCTGTCGGATTCGCGGTGGAGGAAGTACCGAATCTCAAGTTAAAGTACAAATAATACGAGACATATTTACTTTAGTAAAAGTATAGGGTGTCCACTACCACAAACAAGGCCTGGCTTTTAAAAGAAGTTCCTATGAGTGATTGAGGCCCAATGTCCTTTACATGAGTCTAAAACCACAGAGCCTTACTGGTCCTCATACACATATTCAGAGAGGATGGAGGGGTTTGTGTGTGTGTGTGTGTGTGTCTGTGTGTGTGTGTGTTAGAGGTGGTACGGTTCATGAAAAACATCCAAACCGCTTGGTTGGCTTGTCTCTGTTTGGAGTGTGTGTGCGTCCCACAGTTCGTCAGTACACTGTTAATATGCACTAACCACTTACTGCCGTAGTGCCCACTTTCAACACCTACAGTACAGGCCAAACGTTTGGACACACCTTCTCATTCAATGCTTTTCATTTTCATGACTATTTACAACGTAGATTCTCACTGAAGGCATCAAAACTATGAATGAACACATGTGGAATTATGTACTCAATAAAAAAGTGTGAAATAACTGAATTTGTTGATAATGTCTTATGTTTTAGATTCTTCAAAGTAGCCACCCTTTGCTTTTTATTAATAAGGGAAATAATTCCACTAATTAACCCTGACAAGGCACACCTGTGAAGGTAAAACCATTTCAGGTGACTACCTCATGAAGCTCATTGAGAGAACACCAAGGGTTTGCAGAGTTATCAAAAAAAGCAAAGGGTGGCTACTTTGAAGAATCTAAAATATAAGACATGTTTTCAGTTATTTCACACTTTTTTGTTAAGTACATAATTCCATATGTGTTCATTCATAGTTTTGATGCCTTCAGTGAGAATCTACAATGTAAATAGTCATGAAAATAAAGAAATACATTGAATGAGAAGGTGTGTCCAAACTTTTGGCCTGCACTGTATGTTAAAACACTGACTGGAAATGACGAGTGGGATGAGCGAGACGAACGAAACTCATGGCACCTGATTGGAAGAATGCGTCACGTGGGTCTGGCTGCTCCCGAATTTCAAGACATGCTCTAATGGCGTCTCGTTGTGGATACGATCTTGTATTTTACAGAAATAGTTCACCAAAACATGTTTCTGAAAGCATTTTAAGAGAGAAATAGGCCGTGCAGTTGCTGAATCTGTCTTCATTTCAGGCCAAAACATCAGGCCACTTACGTAGGCTACGGTGAAAGCTCCGCAGAACTGAGAAACAGTCTTAAGTGTGGTGTTGGGGAACATTGATTACTGGATAGAGAGCTGATGCTGCAATGTTTCTGATGATGAGATAAAGAAGTCATGTTTGATAAAAAAGCTGACGGTTGGCAAGGCGATCTGATAGATAACATTTTACTGGAACTGAAACTAACTAACCACCCACACACACACACACACACACACACACACACACACACTCATACACAGACACACATATACACACACAGACACACATACACACAAACAGACACAAACACACAAATACACACAGACATTCACAGCATACACAAATAAACACACACATACAGACATACAAGCACGTACACACATACACACACAAATACACACACAGACACAAACACACAGAAACACAGACAGACACACACACACACACACACACACACACACACACACACACACACACACACACACAAACACAGACACACATACAAACACAGAGACACACGCACACACACACAAAAAAGTGTCAACAACTTCAAGAAAAGTAACAAAAACACCCTTAAACCCATAAATTGTTCTGTTTTTGTTTTGTCATATTTATATTTCTGGAAACCTTCACTTTTATAGAAAATGATGTTAGACGAGTATCAGCCAATCAGCACTCACCATGACATGCAGCAGCCTCAAGCAGAAGAGTCTCAGGCTCC
>NC_041354.1:865000-895000 GCF_004354835.1 Perca flavescens | reverse complement strand
GTCATGGCCGATGATGTGAAAATCTGCCAATTCCGGTCACCGGCTGGTCAATCGGTGCATCTCTACTTTCTTGATGTTAGAGTAGAGAGATTGCAATGAAATGTGCTTTGCTCTGGCCCTCTTTTCTTATAGAAACTACACACACACACACACACAAACACACACACACACACACACAGACAAACAGACACACACAAAAACAAATATGCACACACAGACACACACAAACACACACAAATACATACATACACAGATACACACACACACATACATACACACATATATATACATACACACAGACACAAACAGATACAAACACACATACACACACACAGACACAAACACACACACACACACACACACACATACGTAGAGTACAAACACACACAGACACACACATACAAACATGCAGACACACACACACACACACACACACACACACACACACATACATACACACACATAAAAGCATACACACAGACACACACAGAGACACAAACACACATACACAAAAACTTTAAAACTACAAGATACACACAAATACACAACTACACACACACACACAAAACAATATAAAACTACAAAGTACAGAGACAATGCAATTAAATGTGCTTTGCCCTGCCCCTCTCTTCTCAAAAAAACTATCAATATAATTTGAATAAAATATAATAAAATGACCTGAATACATAGTACAAGAAACACACACCACACACACACACACACACACACACACACACACACACACACACACACACACACTCACAGACACACACACACCCTCTCTCTGAATAATGTGTGTTTGAAGTCACGTAAGCCTCTGTGCTTTTAGAGTCATGTAAAGGACATTGACTACTGGATAGAGAAATGATGCAACAAAGTTTCCTCTGATGATGAGATAAAGAAGTCATGTTTGGTAAAGTTAGTGTAGTTGCTATGGTGATATTATCTATGTTCTTGCCCTCTTTTCTCATAAAAACTATCAATATAATTTGAATAACATATAACAAGATGACCTGAATACGTAGTACAAGATACACACACACACACACAGAGAAAGACAAAAACACAGACAGACACACACTAACACAGACAAACACATGCACACACACAGCGACACACACACACACAAACACACACAGATAAACACACACACACACACACACACACACACACACACACACACACAAAACATACACAAATAAACACAAACCTATAGATACACACACATACAGAGACACACACAGTTACACACACACACACACAGACACACAGTTACACACACACAGTTACACAGACACGCACACAGTTACACACACACATACACACAGACACACACAGACAGTTACACACGCATACACACACACACAGACACAAACACGCACACACACACACACACATACAGTACATACTCACAGACACACATACAAAAATACAGACACCCACACCTACATACACACACATACACACACAGACACACACAAACACACATACATACATACATACATACATACATACACACACATAATAGCATACACACAAACACACACTGAGACACAAACAAACATACACAAAAACTTTAAAGCTACAAGATACACACATAAATACAGACAAACACACAGACACACGCACACAAACACACATATACACACACACACTCACAGACACACACTCCCCCCCTCTCTCTCTGAATAATGTGTGTATGAAGTCACGTAGGCCTCTGTGGTTTTAGAGTCATGTAAGGACATTGATTACTGGATAGAGAGCTGATGCTGCAATGTTTCCTCTAATGATGAGATAAAGAAGTCATGTTTGGTAAAGTTAGTTTAGTTGCTATGGTGATATTATCTATGTTCTGGCCCTCTTTTCTCATAAAAACTATCAATATAATTTGAATACAATATAATAAGATGACCTGAATACGTAGTACAAGACACACACACACACACACACACACAGAGACAAACAAACACACAGACAGACACACACACACACACACACACACACACACACACACACACACACACACACACACACACACACACACACCGATAAACACACACACACACAGGCACACACACAAACACACAGAGACAGTCAAACACACAGACAGACACACACTAACACAGACACACACATGCACACACACAGCGACACACACACACACAGTTACACACACACATACACACACACAGACAGTTACACACACACACACACACACACACACACACACACACACACACACACACACACACATATATACATACAGTACATACACACAGACACACACATACAAAAATACAGACACCCACACCTACACACACACACACACACACACACACACACACACACACACACACACATACATACATACATACACACACACATAATAGCATACACACAGACACACACAGAGACACAAACACACATACACAAAAACGTTAAAGCTACAAGATACACACACAAATACACACACACACAGATACATATACACACACACAAAACAATATAAAACTACAAAGTACAGAGAGAATGCAATGAAACACACACACAGAGACACACATATGCACAAACACACACACACACACACACACACACACACACACACACACAGACAGACACACATATGCACAAACACACATACACACACACACAGAAACACACACACACATAAAAGAGAGAGCATACCGCTTAGTTTGTGTCACAGGAGGCCTTAGTCGACCATTACGTTCTTTAAGATTAATTTACAAAATGAAAAAATTAATCTGTAACAGAATTTAAATATCTAGGATTGGTCATAGATCCTCAACTTAAATTTGCTAAACATATAAAGAAAATATCTTAAACAATACAAAGCAATCTTAACTGTTTTAAATTAATTAGAAACTATATGCCAAACCAGGCAGCTCTGCTGTACATGCATGCTATGGTCTTTTCACATATTTCATACTGCAAGCAGCTCCGTCTGAAATAAAACGTATTGGTTCAGTTTACAATCGAGCAATAAAAATTATGAATAAAAAGCCCATCCAAGCCCATCCGCTACCATCACTGTTACATCCTTGAAAAATATATATTAAGCTTTGAAAGCTTTAGTAATTTATGTTTTCTTAAATTAATTTTCAAGTGTATTAATAATTTAGCACCTGAGCCACTTAGTAGATTTATTCAAATACAGAGCAGCCAAAGAGTTACTAGAAGCAGAACAAATCATAACTGTACAATATCATAGTTACTAGAAGCAGTACAAATCATAACTGTACAATACCATAGTTACTAGAAGCAGAACAAATCATAACTGTACAATACCATAGTTACTAGAAGCAGAACAAATCATAACTGTACAATACCATAGTTACTAGAACACAGAACAAATCATAACTGTACAATACCATAGTTACTAGAAGCAGAACAAATCATAACTGTACAATACCATAGTTACTAGAAGCAGAACAAATCATAACTGTACAATACCATAGTTACTAGAAGCAGAACAAATCATAACTGTACAATACCATAGTTATTAGAAGCAGAACAAATCATAACTGTACAATACCATAGTTATTACTAGAACAAATCACAAATACAATAACATAGTTACAATACCAAATCATAACTGTACAATACCATACTGTAGGACAAGCTTCGCACAGACTGCCTTTTCAGTTAAGAGCTGTAGACTATGGAATTCATTACCAGCTGACATTAAGGTCATATCGGACTTGCATTAAGTTGTGGCTAAAGGCAAATCAAAACTGTAACCTTTTTTAACTGTTGTTATTAGTATTATTTTGTTTACTTGTGTAGTGAGTGAAGGTGTGTGTGTATGAAGAAATGCCTACGATTCTTCCTTTTTATTTCTCTTTTTTTCTTATGCATGTATCTGTTTTATAATGTTATTAAAAATGCCCAACCAGGGACAAGACTTGAGCATTAGCACTAGCTATGAACTCTATATGCTGCGCATCAGTTACGGGCTTTGTATTGTAACTATGTTTGCTTGTATGGTCCCTGTTAAATAGACAAATAAATAAATGAAATAACTCTACCAGTCAAATTACCACGAAGACGGTGAACCACCACACAATAATTCCAAACACTACACACCACTGACACTGACAAAATATTCTCACCAGATCTGTATTCACCTTAAAGGACTGCAACTTCCTCATACAGTAAACATGTGGACTTAATTTGTTCATCAATAAGTCAACATGATCTGACCATGTTAGACTGTCATTAAAAACAATGCCCAAATACTTGTATGTGTGCGCTCTTTCTATTAGTGGACCTTTGATTGATCACACACACACACACACACACACACACACACACACACACACACACACACACACACACACACACACACACACACACACACACAAGACCAATTATTTACAAAATAGCAAGTTTCTGTCAGTCAGCGTCCACTAAAAGAGCTGTTTTTGCCACTGACAGACTCAGATTATTATTCTAAGTGTGTGACAACATTATGGGATGGATCCCTACAGAAATAGACCTTTTAGTTAAAGAGTAAGATCCTTTTAGCTTAACATGAAACAGCCCCAAAATCACCATCACCAAACTACACCAGACTCCATGTAAATAATCAGGACTTTTAGTGTGTATAGAGCCAGGATATCTCCACCAGACTCCATGTAAATAATCAGGACTTTTAGCGTGTATAGAGCCAGCATATCTCCACATGTAAATGGGTGAATTAAGGGTTTATTTCAACCAAATCAGAGTGGTGATTGTTGGAACAGTGGAAAGATGAACCAAGACGTCTTTTGGTAGTTTTATTTAGTTTCTGTCCACTTTGAATGAAGTGTGTTTTACGATGATAAAAGTCCTGATTATTTACATGGAGTCTGGTGGGTTTGGTGATGATGATTTAGCAGGAGTGTTCTGATGTTAAACTAAAAGGATCTTACTCTTTAACAAAAAGGTCTATCTCTGTAGGTTGAAATAAAATGATTCTGACTTTCTTTGTTCTCTATAAACCTAAAATATATATTTAGGGTACAAAAGTGACATACACTCGCACAGAGTGACACACACACACACACACAGAGACACACACACACACTCACAGTTACACACACACACACACACACACACACACACACACACACACACACACACACAGTTACACACACAAATACACACAGACACACACACACAGACAAACACATACATACCGTCACACACACATACACACACACACGCACACACAGTGACACACACATAGACACACTCATACACACACACATACATACACAGTTACACACACACACACACACACACACACACACACACACACACACACATACAGACACAGCCCCCCGATGCTGAGATAAGAAGTCATGTGTGATACCAGATAAAGAGCAGCAGCTGATGAGGGTTAGAGGTGTAGAGAGTATATGAGCTGAGTGGTGTCAGTGTTTGTCGACCTCGGAGCAGAATGGCTGCAGTCACAGAGCTCTCCTTCCTGCTGTTTGCTCTCATCAACTACATCCATGCTCAAGAACTGATCATCATCACAGAGGAAGGATGGAATCTCACACCTTCAAGCTCCCCGAGAACACCAACTCCTGCCTGATCTCCAGATGTGTTGGTGAGGAGAAGCTTGTCCTGTGGAACACCTCTGACCTCTGGTCCAACAGCTCCTCAGTACCTCAACACCTGAAACAACGACTGGTCAGCTCGGTGGAAACTTCTTCTTACACCATCCTCAACCTGACCCATTCAGACTCCGGCCGGTACCGAGAGGAGTGTTGGACTGAGGGCAACGTGACGCATGACAACAACTTCACTATTACTGTTTGTTCTTCAGTAGATTGGAGATATATCAGAGCAAGACTTGGAGAAACAGTGGACCTGCCATGTGAGGGAGCAGCTGATAATCTGGATATCCAGTGGCTCAAACGGGACTCTAGAGATGATTATGAAACATGGAACAGAGTTTTTGGGGACAAGACGACATCAGTGATGGACAATGTTAGAGGAAGATACCAAGTGGTGACAAACACATCAGCTCTTCATGTTTCCAACATCACAGCAACAGACTTTACATGGTACAGATGTCTGGTGATGAACCAACAGCAGTGTGTTAGCAGTCACGATGTAGTGTTGGAACTACAGTCTGAGATAATCTACGGCTCAGTAGGAGAGAGGCTGTGTTGCCGTGCTCTATCACTGACTCCACTGATGAACAGCCCCCACGTTGGTTTAATGGGTTCTCCTCTGACCAAGAACAACTAAACCAGACTGTTCCTTCAGTAGACCAAAACTACTCGCTGGTGTTTTCATCTCTAATGTTAAATCACTCAGGTTGGTACTCCTGTAAAGCCTCTATCAGATATCAACAGTATTATCTGTATGTGTGTCCCAAATTTGGCCCCCCTGCTGTAGAGCTCTTCTCAGAGGGAGAAGAAGTCACTCTCAGATGTAGAGATTGGAGAAAGGGTAAGGGGCATGTTTGGTTTATCAAGTCTAACAGAACAGAGGGAAGAATCTTTAGTGTAGAGTCTGATCAGAGAATGAGCAGAGTGAGCTGGTACCGTGATAATGGGAGCCTGGTTATCTCTAATATCTCAGTGGGAGACGCAGGGGAGTACTGGTGTGTAGTTTATCACCGATATTATCAGTGTGTGTTAACAGAGAGAACTGTGTTAGTGTACATGGAGCCCTTTGGGATTTACTCCACCTTCTTCAAAGTGCGATGCTCAGTGCTCAGTGTCCTGCTGCTGATGCTCTGTGCTGCTGTAGTCGCTGTGAACCTGAGGACACGGAGAGGAGCTCAGCTTTCACCTCACACACACACTTAATATGGATATATGATCATTTCATCATTGGCTTTAATACAGCCTGGTATACACTGGCTTTAATACAGCCTGGTATACACTGGCTTTAATACAGCCTGGTATACACTGGCTTTAAAACAAGGGATGGGACACATTCAAGGAGAGAAAACATTTAAACTAGAACACAAAAGACAAAAAACAACAAACAGAAATGATGGGAAATAAGACATAAATACCCAATAATTATGATTATAATAATATAAAATAAGATTTGAATGTCAGAAGTGAACATTTGTCTGTATTAGTATGTTGTGTATATATGTAGATGATGTTAAATTGTATATATTTTGAGTTAGTTGATCTTTTCTTGACTGTGTTTGTGTGTGTTTCAGATGTTGTGTTTTAAATCTAAAGATTATGTGATGTTGTATATTATATATGAAGGAATATGAATTGTCTTTAATGCATTTATAATAGTTGTACCTTGCAGTGTTGGCAGTGTTATAAACTTGTTATTATATCGTGGTCTGTATCTATAATCTATCGTCTGTTTAATAAACATTATTAATGAACTATAAAACTTGTTCTGATTGTGATTTCTGATTAATTACTATAAGCAACTTATCTCTGGGTCTGTAAAATGTTTCTTATGTTAACTTTCAGTAAGTAAAGTTGATTTCTAGAGCACATTTAAACACACATTAATCTGACCAAAGACCTGAATAAAAGAACATTAAAATGTAAATGTCAAAACCCAAAATAGAAGATCCCAACGGCAACAACAAGCAGCAGTTCCCATTTTATATATATATATATATATATATATATATATATATATATATATATATATATATATATATATATATATATATATATATATATATATATATATATATATATATATCTCATTATAAAGTTAAAGAAATAAAAGGTGTTGTACTTTGTCTCAGCTACAGTTCTCTCTCCCTAACAGCCAATTTCACTCACCACTGAGTCTCACTTCATGTCCCGCCCACAACACTATCTGGTTGGAAGATGTTAGACGAGTAACAGCCAATCAGCACTCACCACTGAGTCTCACTTCATGTCCCGCCCACAACACTATCTGGTTGGAAGATGTTAGACGAGTAACAGCCAATCAGCACTCACCACTGAGTCTCACTTCATGTCCCGCCCACAACACTATCTGGTTGGTAGATGTTAGACGAGTATCAGCCAATCAGCACTCACCATGACATGCAGCAGCCTCAATCAGAAGAGTCTCAGGCTCTGGTGGAGTTGGTCTCGCTCCGGACAAGTCCCCCGAAATCTAGAGCCCTCCTTTAATGAGTTATTTAGGAAACTTTAAAGCAATTATTCCTAACCTAAAAAGGCAGAAACAGACCATAGTAAGTTCAAGTGCATTGTCATGTTCCTTTAAAAGTACAAAATACTGAATCTGAAGTTTCTTTCCCGAAATTTACACCTATATTAATGTTAAAAAACTTCATAAAGTGACATTTTCCTGCCATGGGACCTTTAAAACAGCCAAAATAAAAATATTTATGAAGCTAGAAATTTACCAAATATTATTTATATGATTCACACAAACATTTCACCAAGCCACAAGATATCTTTATGGCTAATACATGTATTACTCAAAATTCGGGTCACTTCCTGTTACCCCTGAAGTACTATCGTCATTTAAACCCGAGGATCGCAGCAAACTTTCCTTTATACAACAAAGAGAGCACATGCTGGTAAGACCAAGATTATATGTTACCCTCTGTTACCTTTTAAACTTAAAAAACACACGTAGTTAACAAAGGTTGTGTGGTTATTATAACCGGTCATGTTTGTGAAGTAAATGGTATGGTTTTAAACAATAGAGAAGTTAACAGATGATTTGAAAAGACAGAGACACACACAGACACACACACACACACACACACACACACACACACACACACACACACACACACACACACACACACAACACACACACACATGTTTGAATTGTGCAAGCAGGCGGTTTGAGACCCAGCCAATGTTGTTTGGTATTTTGTGGTGTAGTGGCTCCCTCTGGTGGTGTGTGTGTATTGGTTAACAGATGATGTGAAAAGACACACACACACACACACACACACACACACACACAAACATACAGACACACACATACACACACACACACTGACAAACATACAGAGACACACACATACAGACATACACACAAACATACACACACACAAACTCCATTCAAAATGTAAGACCTTCCACATCTTTCATACATTCAGGGTTCGTATTCAACTTTCAAATACTATTAGTAATTTTTTTAAATATTCAGTCTTCTTTGAGACTTAGAACAAATGTCTTTCTGCCATTTCTACATTTGTGTGTGTCTGTGTGTGTATGTGTGTGTGTCTAAGATTGAAAGACTTCCTCAGGAGACTATAATCAATAATAAAGTCTAGATTTATGAATGAATCAAAGAGAAGCATAAATCCAGACGTACGGATAGTTTTGGATGAAAAATGAACTTTATTACAAACAACGACAGAGATCTGTTAGCAGTCAGTTAGCAGCTGTTAGTTCTGTACAAATAACACTGTTTGATTGGTTAGTTGAGTTTGCCGATCGGCAACAAGGCTGGGTCTCAAACAGCACCCTACTCCCTCCGTAGTGCACTATTTTCACACCCTAAACCCACCACAGTACACTTATTCTACTTCCTTACACCCTTCATAGTGTACTTAAAGGCTATAATGTTGATTTTTCCAACCTGGACCCTGTTTTCTCATGTTTCTGTGTCTCAGTCAGCAGCTACTACAAACTCCACCAGACTCCATGTAAATAATCAGGACTTTTAGCGTGTATAGAGCCAGCATATCTCCACCAGACTCCATGTAAATAATCAGGACTTTTAGCGTGTATAGAGCCAGCATATCTCCACCAGACTCCATAGAAATAATCAGGACTTTTAGCGTGTATAGAGCCAGCATATCTCCACCAGACTCCATGTAAATAATCAGGACTTTTAGCGTGTATAGAGCCAGCATATCTCCACCAGACTCCATGTAAATAATCAGGACTTTTAGTGTATATAGAGCCAGCATATCTCCACCAGACTCCATGTAAATAATCAGGACTTTTAGCGTGTATAGAGCCAGCATATCTCCACCAGACTCCATGTAAATAATCAGGACTTTTAGCGTATATAGAGCCAGCATATCTCCACCAGACTCCATGTAAATAATCAGGACTTTTAGCGTGTATAGAGCCAGCATATCTCCACCAGACTCCATGTAAATAATCAGGACTTTTAGCGTGTATAGAGCCAGCATATCTCCACCAGACTCCATGTAAATAATCCACCAGAGTGGTGATTGTTGGAACAGTGGAAAGATGAACCAAGATGGCAGAAACCTGATGGAGTTACCCTTTAGGTTATTGATCTTTTTATCTGTGTGTTTTTGTTACAGGGTCAAAGGTCGTCCAAATGTCCTGATGCATCCTGAACATCTGCCGGAGCGACACACTACTAAATAGGCTATATGAACAAAATCTAGTATCTCAATATTTATAGCAATTTTGACGATAATTAGACTATATCCTTTAAAAAAGTGTTTTTAAAAGTCTGAGTAACTTTATTTTCTTTAAAATGTAAGTATTCAAGTTAAAACAATTCAAAGACATACAAAATCCTAATTGAACTAATGTAGAAACATTGAACTCTGAGTCAACATTCAGTTGGAGACCTCTGTTGCAATATAAATTGTGAAACCTTCACTTTTACAGAAAATGATGTTAGACGAGTATCAGCCAATCAGAACTCACCATGACATGCAGCAGCCTCAAGCAGAAGAGTCTCAGGCTCCGGGCCAGTCCCCTTAAATCTAGGGCACTCCTTTGATAAGTCAACAGGCAGAAACAGACCATAATAAGTTCAAGTTCAAGTGTAGTCTGTTGTCATGTGCATTTAAAAGTACAAAGTACAGAGAGAATGCAATAAAATGTGCTTTGCCCTGCTCCTCTCTTCTCTTAAATACTATCAAAATAATTAGAATAAAATATAATAAAATGACCTGAATACTTAGTACAAGACACACACACACACACACACACACAGCCAAAGACACCCCCCCTTATGCTGAGATAAGAAGTCATGTGTGATACCAGATAAAGAGCAGCAGCTGATGAGGGTTAGAGGTGTAGAGAGTATATGAGCTGAGTGGTGTCAGTGTTTGTCGACCTCGGAGCAGAATGGCTGCAGTCACAGAGCTCTCCTTCCTGCTGTTTGCTCTCATCAACTACATCCATGCTCAAGAACTGATCATCTTCCAACAGGAAGGAGAATCTCACACCTTCAAGCTCCCCGAGAACACCACCTCCTGCCTGATCTCCAGATGTGTTGGTGAGGAGAAGCTTGTCCTGTGGAACACCTCTGACCTCTGGTCCAACAGCTCCTCAGTACCTCAACACCTGAAACAACGACTGGTCAGCTCGGTGGAAACTTCTTCTTACACCATCCTCCACCTGACCCATTCAGACTCCGGCCGGTACCGAGAGGAGTGTTGGACTGAGGGCAACGTGACGCATGACAACAACTTCACTATTACTGTTTGTTCTTCAACAGATTGGAGCGGTAGTCCAGTTTTAGTGAGACTTGGAGAAACAGTGGACCTGCCATGTGAGGGAGCAGCTGATAATCTGGATATCCAGTGGCTCAAACAGGACTCTAGAGATGATTATGAAACATGGAGCAGAGTTTTTGGGGACAAGACGACATCAGTGGTGGACAATGTTAGAGGAAGATACCAAGTGGTGACAAACACATCAGCTCTTCGTGTTTCCAACATCACAACAACAGACTTTATAGCCTACAACTGTCTGGTGATGAACCAACAGCAGTGTGTTAGCAGTTACATTATAGAGTTGAGACCACAGTATGAGACAATGTACCGCTCAGTGGGAGAGAGCGCTGTGTTGCCGTGCTCTATCACTGACTCCACTGATGAACAGCCCCCACGTTGGTCTAAAATGAAACTGATCTACTCTGACCTAGAACTACACAACCAGACTGATCCTTCAGTGGACCAAAACTACTCGCTGGTGTTTTCATCTCTAATGTTAAATCACTCAGGTCGGTACTACTGTTATGCCTCTAAGAGATATCAACATTATCATCTTCATGTGTGTCCCAAATTTGTCCCCCCTGCTGTAGAGCTCTTCTCAGAGGGAGAACAAGTCACTCTGAATTGCAGAGATAGGAGAAAGGGTTGGGGGCATGTTTGGTTTATCAAGTCTAACAGAACAGAGGGAAGAATCTTTAATGTACCGTATGGACAGAGAATGAGCAGAGTGAGCTGGGACTATGATAATGGTACCCTGGTTATCTCTAATATCTCAGTGGGAGACGCAGGGGAGTACTGGTGTGTAGTTTATGACCGATATTTACAGTGTTTGTCAACAGAGAGAACTGTGTTAGTGGGGCTTTAATACAGCCTGGTATACACTGGCTTTAATACAGCCTGGTATACACTGGCTTTAATACAGCCTGGTATACACTGGCTTTAATACAGCCTGGTATACACTGGCTTTAAAACAAGGGATGGGACACATTCATGCAGAGAAAAACATTTAAACTAGAACACAAAAGACAAAAACGACAAACAGAAATGATGGGAAATAAGACATAAATACCCAATAATTATTATTATAATAACATAAAATAGGTTTTGAATGTTAGAAGTGAACATCTGTCTGTATTAGTATGTTGTGTATATATGTAGATGATATTGTATACTTGATATTGTATACATATTGAGTTAGTTGATCTTTTCTTGACTGTGTGTGTGTTCCAGATGTATTGTTTTAAATCTAAAGATTATGTGATGTTGTATATTATACATGAAGGAATATGAATTGTCTTTAATGCATTTTTAATAGTTGTATCTTGCAGTGTTGTAAGTGTTATAAACTTGTTATTATATCTTGGTCTGTATCTATAATCTATCGTCTGTTTAATAAACATTATTAATGAACTATAAAACTTGTTCTGATTGTGATTTCTGATTAATTATTATAAGCAACTTATCTCTGGGTCTGTAAAATGTTTCTTATGTTAACTTTCAGTAAGTAAAGTTGATTTCTAGAGCACATTTAAACACATTAATCTACCAAAGTGCTGAATAAAAGAACTTTAAATGTAATAATCAAAACCCAAAAAGAAGATCCCAACACCAACAACAAGCAGCAGTTCCCATTATTATTATTATTATTATTATTATTATTATTATTATTATTATTATATATATATATATATATATATATATATATATATATATATATATATATATATATATATATATCATTATAAAGTTAATTAAATAAAATGTGTTGTACTTTGTCTCACTCACCACTGAGTCTCACTTCATGTCCCGCCCACAACACTATCTGGTTGGTAGATGTTAGACGAGTAACAGCCAATCAACACTCACCACGACATGCAGCAGCCTCAAGCAGAAGAGTCTCAGGCTCCGGGCCAGTCCCCCGAAATATAGTGATCTCCTTTAATGAGTCAAGAGGCAGAAAACAGACCATAATAAGTTCAAGTTCAAGTGTATGGTCATGTGTATTTAAAAGTACAAAGTACAGAGAGAATGCAATAAAATGTGCTTTGCCCTGGTCCTCTCTTCTCATAAAATCTATCAATATAATTTGAATAAAATATAATAAAATGACCTGAATACGTAGTACAATCTAATATGTGTAGCAACATACACACACACACAAATACTAGGGGTGGGGGAAAAAAAATCGATACAGCATAGTATCGCAATATTTTCTGTGGCAATACTGTATCAATACACAGATGCCAAGTATCGATCTTTTATGATATATGTGTTGGTCAGTTTGTCTGCTTGACAATCTGATTTTGCAGCAATACAACTGAAGTGAGATGAACAAACAGAGAAATGTATCTTTTAGATAAAACAGATGTTGACAAAGTTTCCTTTTGGGGACATCATTTGAAATTGGGAAAAATTTGAGGTTGGAAAAAAGGTAATACATTGCAATATATCGCAGATTATTGCAATATGTTTGAAATCGCAATAATATCGTATCGTGACGTAAGTATCGTGGTGATATCGTATCGTAAGGCCTCTGGTGATTCCCACCCCTAACAAATACACACACACACACACACAGTCTCCCACATCCACACCATCAGGATCCTTCACCATCTATAGCAGGGGTCACCAACGCGGTGCCCGCGGGCACCAGGTAGCCCCCAAGGACCACATGAGTAGCCCTCAGGCCTGTTCTAAAAATGAAAATTGAATATTGATATTATCGGTTACCCACCTTGTTAAGTCATTGTTGATAATTATTGTGAGAAATCATTAACATGACCAATGTCTTCACATAAATGAGTATCATTAATCATTAATAATCATATATAACTAAAGGCAAACTGAGCAAATTTGTTATTTCATAAGAGTGTATCAAACTGGTAGCCCTTCGTATGACTCAATACCCATAAAGTAGCTCTCAGTTTCAAAAAGGTTGGTGACCCCTGATCTATAGCAACCCCCCCAAAGACCCACGCCTACACCACCGCGAAGAGCTAGCCATCATATCCAAAACCATCAAAACCTATCACCTTCAGGGGCCAGTTGTTCAAAACATTTAATCTGGATCAAAATGATGAAATGATCTGGATTTGGAAATCCTATTCTTTGCTATTCAGGATCAGGTAATCCGTCTTACTTTTATGACGGTTTTCAAAGCAACATTGGACTGGATCACCCGTATCCAGATACACAGTTTTCAAGATTACCAAATCCAGATTACCAGTGCTCTAAATGGGACCACATATCACAATGTTGGCTACCAGCTATGTTAAGAACAGGTAGAAGAGCCAACATGGGGTCACTGTAAATTATATACTGAATAGCTTAATTGGTAGGCTATGTCTACTTTATGTACTTTATCACTGTTACAACGGTTACACAAGTCAAGTGCAAATTATAAATAAAAGTATATACACTAAATTATACAAATGTATTATTTGACCAATTTTAAAGTTTTACTACATTTTATTCCTGGAATCCACCTTGAAATCCCCCTGTTGGGATCAGGATAATCCTGTTATTTTGGATCAAAGTTATCCAAATCCTAGTGACAAGTTTTGAACAACACAAACTGAAGGTTTGATCCAGATTAAAACTAGGATTGGATTCCGTGATCTAATCTGATTTCAGATTCTTTCTTTCCCTTCTGAACAACCCATTTTCAAGATTTTATCCAAAATCCGATCAGCTTACCTTTGAACAACTGGCCCCTTCAGTAGACAGTTTCATCCAAGAAAGCCTCAAGGAGCTAGATTCAAAACAGCCCAACGCACCATCAGAGGGAGCCACTACACCACAAAGGAATGGCCACAAACCACAAGATACCAAAGCAAACACCAGCACCCATTCTCCCGTCCAGCACCAGCGTTACAGCAACAGCCACCTATCCAACCAACAGCCCTACTGAAACCAAGGTCCTAGCAACATTACTGGAACAAATAAAACTACTATTCACAGGATTAAATAACAACATTGGCTGTGTCTCAAACCGCCTACTTGCACAATTCAAACATGTGTGTGTCTTTTCAAATCATCTGTTAACGTAGCCATTCAACAAATCCCCCACATTATCCTGTGGCTTTCTTGTGTACATATTTAACATCCAATACTGCGCTGATTTATATGCTATAGCTACAACCATCAATACACCATTCTCTATTGTTTAAAACCATACCATTTACTTCACAAACATGACCGGTTATAATAATCACACAACACATATGTCTTTGTTAACTACGTGTGTTTATTGAGAGTAAAAGTTAACAGAGGGTAAATTATAATCTTGGTCTTACCAGCATGTGCTCTCATTGTTTTATAAAGGAAAATTTGCCGCAATTCTCAGGTTTAAATGACGCTAGGACTTCCGGGGTAACAGGAAGTGACCCGAATTTTGAGTAATACATGTATTAGCCATCAAGATATCTTGTGGCTTGGTGAAATGTTTGTGTGAATCATATACGTAAATCATTAATCACTTCATAAATACATTCATTTTGGCTGTTTTAAAGTTCGCATGGCATGAAAATGTCACTTTATGAGTTTTTTTTAACATTAATATAGGTATAAATTTCGGGAAAGAGACTTCAGATACAGTATTAGGGAACCACTAAGGTCTATATAAAAGAGACTTCAGATACAGTATTAGGGGACCACTAAGGTCTATATAAAAGAGACTTCAGATACAGTATTAGGGGACCACTAAGGTCTATATAAAAGAGACTTCAGATACAGTATTAGGGGACCACTAAGGTCTATATAAAAGAGACTTCAGATACAGTATTAGGGGACCACTAAGGTCTATATAAAAGAGACTTCAGATACAGTATTAGGGGACCACTAAGGTCTATATAAAAGAGACTTCAGATACAGTATTAGGGAACCACTAAGGTCTATATAAAAGAGACTTCAGATACAGTATTAGGGGACCACTAAGGTCTATATAAAAGAGACTTCAGATACAGTATTAGGGAACCACTAAGGTCTATATAAAAGAGACTTCAGATACAGTATTAGGGGACCACTAAGGTCTATATAAAAGAGACTTCAGATACAGTATTAGGGGACCACTAAGGTCTATATAAAAGAAAATGAAGATACAATATTAGGGGACCACTAAGGTCTATATAAAGGAGACTTTAGATACAGTATTAGGGAACCACTAAGGTCTATATAAAAGAAAATGAAGATACAATATTAGGGGACCACTAAGGTCTATATAAAAGAACATGAAGATACAATATTAGGGGACCACTAAGGTCTATATAAAAGAACCTTTAGATACAGTATTAGGGGACTAATAAGACCTATATAAAATATTTTACATACACTATTAGGGGACCACTAAGACCTATATAAAGGAACCTTTAGATACAGTATTAGGGGACCACTAAGGCCTATATAAAAGAGAATGAAGATACAGTATTAGGGGACCACAATGTAATTTTTTAATTATTTATATATGTATAAATACACATAAATACAAGCATATATACATAAGGGCAGTGACAATACAGCAGACTCACCCATGCAAAAAAAGGACTGCACCCCCTAACTCAGGTTTGCAAAGGCTGACAAAGACAACCTTTTTAGGACTTGTAGTAGACCTCATACCATGCAAGTACAACAAAAAGCTGCAGATGTAGACGGTGAAAAGATACGATCATCAGCACAGCCGCTCTGCGATCGCTCCTCATAGGTTACGCGTGCAGTGTAGCCAAAACATTACACACCAAGATACTTAAATACTTTAATACTTTCTGCTGAACAGCCTGTAGACAAAAAACTAATCTAAAGTCAATAAACTTTAAAATGATTTCTTTTAAATGCTAAATCGCAAGTTGAAATTGTCGTAAATTCGCAAGCGGAAATCGTCGCAATTCGCAAGTGGAAATTGTCGCAATTTGTGAGTTGAAATCATCGCAATTTTGTAAATTCCCCCGTTGAAATTGCTGTAAATGCGCAAGCCTGAAACACATTCATTCATCACAAACACTCCTGTGTGAAGTACCTGAGGCGGGGATTGAACCTGCGTCTGCTGGTCGGAGGTCTGCGTCCTTCCCACTGGACCATCTCCGTCGATGTTAAATGCAAAGACGTTCATCAACCTGCAGAGACTCAAAGTCTGTCTTTGTCTTCTGTTGTCCATTAAAACATCTTAAACATGCAGATAATCCATTAAAAACATCTCAAATGTAAAGAGAATCATTTGAAAAAAAACTTTAAACTCTTCCCAAGGCATACGTGATAACCAATGATAACCTGGGAAGTTGAACCTTCAATGAAATATTGAGAAACTTTCCCAAAGTACTGAGAGCTCAACTGGAAGAGAAACTGCTTCAGTCTGAAGGTTGTGAGTTCAAATCCCACCTTTGTCATTTGATTTTTTTTTATATATATATATTGTACTTTGCACATTCTGCTCTCAAACATTCAGACTCCCTTTCCTGATGTTAAACAGCTACTTTGCTACATATGTTTATGAATATGTATGTATGTGTATATGTATGAATGTGTATATGTATATTTTGTATTGGTATGTATGTATGTATGTGTATATGTATGTATCTATGAACTGTATGTATAGATGAATGTAGTGGAGTAAAATGTACAATATTTCTTGCTGAAATGTATCAAAGTAAAAGTAGAAAGTGGCATGAAAAGAAAAGACTCAAGTAAAGTACATTGGCTGAGATCAGAGCCTTTTCTTTTACCAAAATAAAGGCATGTGTCTCTTCATGTTTACTCCATATTATAAATAGGTAAAGGCTGACACCTGCTGGCTGAAGAGAGGAACTGCATCATCTACTCAAAAAGTAGGAATAATAAAAAAAAATCATTTCTGGTCCTATACTCCCTTTATCTATGTTTGTACTTTAGTTAAATACAAAACAATGTAATTCTTCACTTATTTATATATGTATAAATACACATACATACAAGCATATATACATAAGGGCAGTGACAATACGGCAGACTCACCCATGCAAAAAAAGGACTGCGCCCCCCTACCTCTGGACTGCAAAGGCTGACAAAGACAAACTTTTCAAGACTTTTAGTAGACCTCATATCATGCAAGTATAGCAAATTGGGATGATTGTCAGACTTGGCTGTCCTGAGTTAGAGGGGGGCAGTCACATCTCGGCAGGCTCCAAGAACCCATGCCAAAAAAGGACTGCACCCCTAACTCAGGTTTGCAAAGGCTGACGAAGACAACCTTTTAAGCATAAGTTGATAACCAATGGTTGGAACTGCAACTTCATTTTGGGAGTCCTAAAACTTCGTTATAAGTCTTTTATTTGATGCATTTCTCTGAGAGGAACTTCATTGATAAACGATCTGAAAAGTTTTAGTTTAGTTTGAAGATGTTAAAACAAATAAAAGATAAATAACAACACGTACATTTCACCACAGGCAACAAACCAAAAACTAAATCCTCAGCATACAGACACATATACATACATATATACACATACAGACATATATAGATACATATACACATATACAAACATATACAGACATATATACATACACATACAAACAGAGACATATACACACATACAAACATATACACACATATACACATAAATATACACACATACAGACAGATACATAAATATACATACGTACAGATATACACATACACACATACAGACATATACACATACAGACACGTACACAAACATATACACACATAAGGACATATATACATACAAACACACGTACATAAACATTCAAAGCCAAAGCTCTCCATCTAGTTACACACTAAGATACTTAAATAATTAAATACTTTCTGCTGAACAGCCTGCAGACAACAAACTAATCTAAAGTTATAACAACTCTAAAAATATTTCTTTTAAATGCTGAATCGCAAGTGGATATCATCACAAGTACATAAGTTGAAATTGTCGTAAATTCGTAAGTTGAAATCGTCGTAAATTCGTGAGCTCCCAAGTTGAAATTGTCGTAAATTCGTGAACTCGCAAGTTGAAATCCTCGTAAATTCGTCAGTTGTTGAAATTCTCGTAAATTCGTCAGTTCGCAAGCTGAAATCGTCGTAAATTCGTGAGTTCCCAAGTTGAAATCGCCGTAGTTGTGAGTTCCCAAGTTGAAATAGCTGTAAATGTGCAAGCCTGAAACACATTCATTCATCACAAACACTCCTGTGTGAAGTACCTGAGGCGGGGATTGAACCCTCGTCTGCTGGTCGGAGGTCTGCGTCCTTCCCACTGGACCATCTCCGTGGACGATCAACACAGAGACGTTCATCAACCTGCAGAGACACAAAGTCTGTCTTTGTCTTCTGTTGTCCCTTAAAACATCTTAAACATGCAGATAATCCATTAAAAACATCCTAAATGTAAAGAGAATCCTTGAAAAAACCCTAAAACTCTTCCCAAGACATGAGTCATAATCATAACCAATGATGACCTGGGAAGTTGAACCTTCACTGAAATATTGAGAAGACTTTCCAGAGTCCTGAGAGCTCAACTGGAAGAGAAACTCCTCCACAGTCTGAAGGTTGTGAGTTCAAAGCCTACTTTTTGCCAATTGTGTTTTTCTATATATATTTTATTTTGCACATTCTGCACTCAACCATTCAGACTCCCTTTTCTTATGTTAAACAGCTACTTTGCTGCATATATTTATGTTTGTATATATGTATGTGTATATGTTTATATGAATGTGTATAAATGAGTGAACAGTTACAGTTTGTAAGTGAAGCTTCATTGTTCGTTGTTATTTATCATTTTCAAAATAAACTAAAACAGCCTTTTCTGTTAGCAAAATAAAAGCATGTGTATCTTCATGTTTACTCCATATTATAAATAGGTAAAGGGTGACACCTGGTGGCTGAAGAGTGGAACTGCATCATCTACTCAAAAAGTAGGAAGAATTAAAAAAATAATTTCTGGTCCTATACTCCCTTTATCTATGTTTGTACTTTAGTTAAATACAAAACAATGTAATTCTTCACTTATTTATATATGTATAAATACACATACTTACAAGCATATATACATAAGGGCAGTGACAATACGGCAGACTCACCCATGCCAAAAAAGGACTGCACCCCCTAAACTCAGGTTTGCAAAGGCTGACAAAGACAACCTTTTCAGGACTTTTAGTAGACCTCATACCATGCAAGTACAACAAATTGGATGATTGTCAGACTTTGCTGTACTTAGATAGGGGGTGCTGTCACATTTCGGCAGTCTACATATACTACATTTCAGAAAGAAATACTGTAGTTTTTACTCCACTAAATTAACTTGACAACATTCCCAGAGCCAAAGCTCTCCATTTTGCTGTGATTCATACAATCCACAAACGCGTGGAGCTGCAGATGTAGACGGTGAAAAGATACGATCATCAGCACAGCCGCTCTGCGATCTCTCCTCATACATATTACATGGGCGTGCAGTGTAGCCAAAACATTACACACCAAGATACTTAAATACTTTAATACTTTCTGCTGAACAGCCTGTTGACAAAAAACTAATCTAAAGTCATAACAACTTTAAAAGGATTTCTTTTAAATGCTAAATTCTCAAGTTGAAAAGTTGTCAAGTTGAAATTAGAATTTGTCAGTAGCGGAAAAATTGTCGAAATTCGCAATTGTTGTGAAATTCCCCGTTGAAATTCCTGTTGAAATGAGCAAGTTCCCTGAAAACACATTCATTCATCACAAACACTCCTGTGTGAAGTACCTGAGGCGGGGATTGAACCTTCGTCTGCTGGTCGGAGGTCCTCGTCCTTCCCACTGGACCATCTCCGTGGACGATCAATGCAGAGACGTTCATCAACCTGCAGAGACACAAAGTCTGTCTTTGTCTTCTGTTGTCCATTAAAACATCTTAAACATGCAGATAATCCATTAAAAACATCCTAAATGTAAAGAGAATCCTTGAAAAACCTTAAAACTCTTCCCAAGACATAAGTGATAACCAATGATGACCTGGGAAGTTGAACCTTCACTGAAATATTGAGAAACCTTTCCAAAGTCCTGAGAGCTCAACTGGAAGAGAAACTGCTCCACAGTCTGAAGGTTGCGTGTTCAAATCCCACCTTTGTGTTTTTCTATATATATTTTATTTTGCACATTCTGCTCTCAATGAAAATAAAAAGGAAACGTATTGAATGAGAAGGTGTGTCCAAACTTTTGGCCTGTACAGTATATATATGTGCATAAGTGAACAGTTACATCTTGTTAATTA
Source organism: Perca flavescens (assembly GCF_004354835.1). Lineage (NCBI taxonomy): Eukaryota > Metazoa > Chordata > Actinopteri > Perciformes > Percidae > Perca > Perca flavescens. Next base: position 873,370 of record NC_041354.1, on the reverse strand, counting down.
AGCTTCATTGTCATTTTCAAAATAAAGCTAAAGGGCCTTTTCTGTTACCAAAATAAAAGCATGTGTATCTTCATGTTTACTCCAAGTTATAAATAGTTAAAGGTTGACACCTGGTGGCTGAAGAGTGGAACTGCAACTTCATTTTGGGAGTCCTAAAACTTAGTTTTAAGTCTTTTATTTGATGCATTTCTCTGAGCGGAACTTCATTGATGAACGATCTAAAAAGTTTTAGTTTAGTTTGAAGATGTTAAAACAAATAAAAAGATAAATAACAACACGTACATTTCACTACAGGCAAGAAACCAAAAACTAAATCCTCAGCATACAGACATATATACATACATATATACACATACAGACATACATAGATACATATACACACATACAAACATATACAGACATATATACATACACATACAAACATAGAGACATATACACACATAGAGACATATACACATACATATACACACATACAGACAGATACACATATATATACACACATACAGACATGTACACACATATACACAAATACAGACATGTACACACATATACACAAATACAGACATATACACGTACATATACACACATACCAATATATGCACATACATATACACACATACAGACAGATACATAAATATACATACGTACAGATATATACACATACATATACACACGTACAGACATATACACATACACACATACAGACATATACACATACAGACATATACACATTCATATACAAACATACACACATACATATACACACAAACATACATATACACATACACACATAGAGACATATACACATACATATACACTTACAGACACGTACACATACATATACACACATACAGACATATACACATACAGACATATACACATTCATATACAAACATACACACATACATATACACATACACACATACAGACATATGCACATACATATACACATACAAACACATACACATACATATACACACATAAGGACATATATACATACAAACACACGTACATAAACATTCAAAGCCAAAGCTCTCCATCTAGTTACACACTAAGATACTTAAATAATTAAATACTTTCTGCTGAACAGCCTGCAGACAACAAACTAATCTAAAGTTATAACAACTCTAAAAATATTTCTTTTAAATGCTGAATCGCAAGTGGATATCATCACAAGTACGCAAGTTGAAATTGTCGTAAATTCATGAGCTCCCAAGTTGAAATCGTCGTAAATTCGTGAACTCGCAAGTTGAAATCCTCGTAAATTTGTCAGTAGTTGAAATCCTCGTAAATTTGTCAGTAGTTGAAATTCTCGTAAATTCGTCAGTTCGCAAGCTGAAATTCTCGTAAATTCGTGAGTTCCCAAGTTGAAATTGCTGTAAATGCGCAAGCCTGAAACACATTCATTCATCACAAACACTCCTGTGTGAAGTACCTGAGGCGGGGATTGAACCCCGTCTGCTGGTCGGAGGTCTGCGTCCTTCCCACTGGACCATCGCCGTGGACGATCAACACAGAGATGTTCATCAACCTGCAGAGACACAAAGTCTGTCTTTGTCTTCTGTTGTCCATTAAAACATCTTAAACATGCAGATAATCCATTAAAAACATCTCAAATGTAAAGAGAATAATTTGAAGAAACCCTTAAACTCTTCCCAAGGCATAAGTGATAACCAATGATGACCTGGGAAGTTGAACCTTCACTGAAATATTGAGAAACCTTTCCAAAGTCCTGAGAGCTCAACTGGAAGAGAAAATGCTCCACAGTCTGAAGGTTGTGAGTTCAAAGCCTACTTTTTGCCAATTGTGTTTTTCTATATATATTTTATTTTGCACATTCTGCACTCAACCATTCAGACTCCCTTTTCTTATGTTAAACAGCTACTTTGCTGCATATATTTATGTTTGTATATATGTATGTGTATAGGTTTATATGAATGTATATAAATGAGTGAACAGTTACATTCTGTAAGTGAAGCTTCATTGTTTGTTGTTATTTATCATTTTCAAAATAAACTAAAACAGGGGCCTGTTTCACAAAACCAAGATATGGGATTAAGCCGGGATTTCCTGGTTATCCTGGATGAATTAAGCCTTGATTCGGTTTCACAAAAGCGGAGGCGCATATATCACCATGGAGATTTATTCTGTGCAGCTAGCCTGGTCCTGACCAGGCTAACAGCCAGGATTTATTTAATCCTGGAACCTTTTCTGTTCACTCAGCAGTGGTTTTAAAGTTTTTTTCTTATCAGCCTGGATTAAAATAAAACAGGTGCATATTGCTGTTCATTTAAGTACTGTTATTATTTAAAGTTGTGACCATTATTTTTTTTTATAATTATAAATTTGTCATTGTTACTGTTATATTGCTGTATGAAGACTGCTGTTCATATTGTTGTAAAAGTTTGATGAATATATTATGGCAGTTGTTGAGATAATTAAAAAGGCTGATAAAATTTCAAATGAGTTTTAAATGAAGTCTGTTACTAAGGGCAATACATACAATGCTGTACATTTCTATAGTTCCCCAATGCACCTTAAATTATTTTAGTGTATCATTTTTTTTTTATTCTTTAACAATAAGGATCATGTTTGTTCTGCTTCCATGTGCATTGTATTTGGCATTCTTAGCACACACAATTTACATACAGACATAAACTGGGACTATAATTTGGGAGGATTGTACAATTTTAAGAACATATCCTAACTGTACAATCCTCCCAAATTATAGACTTAGTTGACTGGACCAGTAACTATCTAGTGATGTAGGCTACTGTACGTTCATGTAACAACAGGGAGAGGACACCGTAATGGTTTTTGACCTTATATTTTGCCTGGGGGAAATAACTGATGAATATACTCTGTTCCATTCATGTTTATAGTGTGCATGGAATTTATCACTTTATTATCTGAATAGTTTCTAGATTTTACAGTGCAATTTCTTCAGTGTCTTTATTTTCTATGTCCATATATACCAGGGAGCAAGGCATATAATATGTAGAGAAGGAAACTCGTCCCTCTAAAAAAATAAAAACGCGAGAAAAAGCATGACAGATAATAGCGGCCAGACTAAATGATAGTCTAAAAAATATTCATTTATGAACTACTGCTCTTAAATGAAACCATTCAATGTGTCACTTGTCAATTGAAAAAAAACAAACACCTGTACACTTTGCATTAAAAGCGAGTAGTGGAAGTTAATATGACTTAGGAAATTAATATTTTAGCCAGTGAGAGAGAGGGAGGAACAGAGTGAAAGAGAAATAGCTGTTCATATTCTAGCGTTATAGAAAATAGATCTTCATGGTAAATTTCCTGAGTAACATTATCTTCTGCTTACTTTTTAACCCAAAGCGTCAATTGTTAATTTGGCAAATGATTATTAGCCTAATCATTAAATGGTAGGATTACACGGTTTCATTCAACCAGAAGTCAGTTAATGTATATGTTTAGTCTTTACACATTGTTGTCTTAAAACATCTTAAACGTCTGCGATAATCCATTAAAACGCTGTTTCAGTACAGAGAATCCTTGTTATTTTCTTTTTATTCAAATAATGTGTTTCATAATCATCATACTTCCACAAGAAGCTGCTGCTCACTGAAATATAAAGTAGCCTATGTACAATCCACAGTCTCCATTTTGGCATCAGGAAATCTGTGATTTATTTTGCACATTCTGCGGTCTTTTGAGGAAAGCCGTGGACTATTTTGAATTAGTTCAGCCTTGGCTGCATATATTTATGTTTCCTCCTCAGCCTGGCTTGTTTAGATGAATGTGTATAAATGCCAGGCTGCACAGATTAGACTAGGTCAAGCCTCGCTTTATCAGTTATCCTGGATTTAGATATTCTGCTTTTGTGAAACAGGCCCCAGCCTTTTCTGTTAGCAAAATAAAAGCATGTGTATCTTCATGGTAACTCCAGGTTATTAATAGGTAAAGGGTGACACCTGCTGGCTGAAGAGTGGAACTGCATCATCTACTCAAAAAGTAGGAAGAATTAAAAAAAATAATTTCTGATCCTATACTCCCTTTATCTATGTTTGTACTTTAGTTAAATACAAAACAATGTAATTCTTCACTTATTGATATATGTATAAATACACATACATACAAGCATATATACATAAGGGAAGTGACAATACGGCAGACTCACCCATGCAAAAAAAGGATTGCGCCCCCCTACCTCTGGACTGCAAAGGCTGACAAAGACAACCTTTTCAGGACTTTTAGTAGACCTCATACCATGCAAGTACAACAAATATTATGATTGTCAGACTTTGCTGTACTTAGATAGGGGGTGCTGTCACATTTCGGTAGTCTAGGCCGCTACATTTCAGAAAGAAATATTGTAGTTTTAACTCCACTAAATTAACTTGACAACATTCCCAAAGCCAAAGCTCTCCATTTTGCTGTGATTCATACAATCCTACGGCGCGTGGAGCTGCAGATGTAGACGGTGAAAAGATCCGATCATCAGCACAGCCGCTCTGCGATCTCTCCTCATACGTTACGCGTGCAGTGTAGCCAAAACATTACACACCAAGATACTTAAATACTTTAATACTTTCTGCTGAACAGCCTGTAGACAAAAAACTAATCTAAAGTCAATAAACTTTAAAATGATTTCTTTTAAATGCTAAATCGCAAGTTGAAGTTGTCGTAAATGGAAATCGTCGCAATTTGTGAGTTGAAATCATCGCAATTGTTGTAAATTCCCCCGTTGAAATTGCTGTAAATGCGCAAGCCTGAAACACATTCATTCATCACAAACACTCCTGTGTGAAGTACCTGAGGCGGGGATTGAACCCCCGTCTGCTGGTCCCCACTGGACCATCTCCGTCGATGTTAAAAGCAAAGACGTTCATCAACCTGCAGATACTCAAAGTCTGTCTTTGTCTTCTGTTGTCCATTAAAACATCTTAAACATGCAGATAATCCATTAAAAACAACTCAAATGTAAAGAGAAACATTTGAAAAAACCCTTAAACTCTTCCGAAGGCATACGTGATAACCAATGATAACCTGGGAAGTTGAACCTTCAGTGAAATATTGAGAAGCCTTCCCAAAGTCCTGACAGCTCAACTGGAAGAAAAACCGCTTCACAGTCTGAAGGTTGTGAGTACAAATCCCACCTTTGTCATTTGATATTTTTTTCTATATATATATTTTACTTTGCACATTCTGCTCTCAAACATTGAGACTCCCTTTCCTGATGTTAAACAGCTACTTTGCTACATATGTTTATGAATATGTATGTATATGTATGAATGTGTATAAGTATATTTTGTAATGGTATGTATGTATGTGTATATGTATGTATCTATGAACTGTATGTATAGATGAATGTAGTGGAGTAAAATGTACAATATTTCTTGCTGAAATGTATCAAAGTAAAAGTAGAAAGTGGCATGAAAAGAAAAGACTCAAGTAAAGTATATTGGCTGAGATCAGAGCCTTTTCTTTTACCAAAATAAAGGCATGTGTCTCTTTATGTTTACTCCATATTATGCCTATGGTCCCCCAGTGGGTAGAAATGGTGATAGGTATAAATTTCAGGAAAGAGACTTCAGATACAGTATTAGGGGACCACTAAGGTCTATATAAAAGAGACTTTAGATACAGTATTAGGGGACTGATAAGACCTATATAAAAGAGACTTTACATACATTATTAGGGGACTACTAAGACCAATATAAAAGAACCTTTAGATACAGTATTAGGGGACAACTAAAGCCTATATAAAAGAGAATTAAGATACAATATAGGTGAAGAGAGGGGCAGAGCTGTCAACCGATCACCATCTGGTGGGAAGTTGGGTCAGGGGCTGGGGGAAGACTCTGGACAGACCTGGTAAGCCCAAACGGGTAGTGCGGGTAAATTGGGCACGTCTGGAGGAGGCCCCTGTCCGACAGACTTTCAACTCACACCTACGGCGGAGCTTTTCGTGCATCCCTGTGGAGGCTGGGGGCATTGAACCCGAGTGGACAATGTTCAAAGTTTCCATTGCTGAAGCTGCGGCGAGGAGCTGTGGTCTTAGGGTCTTAGGTGCCTCAAGGGGCGGTAACCCACGAACACCGTGGTGGACACCGGTGGTCAGGGAAGCCGTCCGACTGAAGAAGGAGTCTTTCCGGGATATGTTATCCCGGAGGACTCGGAGGCAGTTGCAGGGTACCCGAAGGCCGAAGGGCTGCAGCCTCTGCCGTGAAAGAGGCAAAGCAGCGGGTGTGGGAGAAGTTTGGAGAAGACATGGAGAAGGACTTTCGGTCGGCACCAAAGTGCTTCTGGAAAACTGTTCGCCACCTCAGGAGGGGGAAGCGGGGAACCATCCAAGCTGTGTACAGTAATGATGGGACACTGTTGACCTCAACTGAGGAGGTAATAGGGCGGTGGAAGGAGCACTTTGAGGAACTCCTGAATCCGACTAATACGCCCTCTATGTTAGAGGCAGAGCTGGAGGATAACGGGGGATTGTCGATTTCCCAGGCGGAAGTCACTGATGTAGTCAAACAACTCCACAGTGGCAAAGCCCCGGGGATTGATGAGATCCGTCCAGAAATGCTCAAGGCTCTGGGTGTGGAGGGGCTGTCCTGGTTGACACGACTCTTCAACATTGCGTGGAAGTCTGGGACGGTGCCTAAGGAGTGGCAGACCGGGGTGGTGGTTCCCCTTTTTAAAAAGGGGGACCAGAGGGTGTGTGCCAATTACAGGGGTATCACACTTCTCAGCCTCCCTGGTAAAGTCTACTCCAAGGTGCTGGAAAGGAGGGTTCGGCCGATAGTCGAACCTCGGGTTGAGGAGGAACAATGCGGATTCCGTCCTGGTCGTGGAACAACGGACCAGCTCTTCACTCTCGCAAGGATCCTGGAGGGAGCCTGGGAGTATGCCCAACCGGTCTACATGTTTTTTGTGGATTTGGAGAAGGCGATGACCGGGTCCCCGGGAGATACTGTGGGAGGTGCTGCGGGAGTATGGGGTGAGGGGTCTTTACTCAGGGCCATCCAATCTCTGTACGACCAAAGCGAGAGCTGTGTCCGGGTTCTCGGCAGTAAGTCGGACTCGTTTCAGGTGAGGGTTGGCCTCCGCCAGGGCTGCGCTTTGTCACCAATCCTGTTTGTAATATTTATGGACAGGATATGGAGGCGAGTCGGGGTGGGGAGGGGTTGCAGTTTGGTGGGCTGGGGATCTCATCGCTGCTCTTTGCAGATGATGTGGTCCTGATGGCATCATCGGCCTGTGACCTTCAGCACTCACTGGGTCGGTTCGCAGCCGAATGTGAAGCGGTTGGGATGAGGATCAGCACCTCTAAATCGGAGGCCATGGTTCTCAGCAGGAAACCGATGGAATGCCTTCTCCAGGTAGGGAATGAGTCCTTACCCCAAGTGAAGGAGTTCAAGTACCTTGGGGTTTTGTTCGCGAGTGAGGGGACAATGGAGCGGGAGATTGGTCGGAGAATCGGCGCAGCGGGTGCGGTATTACATTCAATCTATCGCACCGAGAAGGCAAAGCTCTCGATCTACCGGTCAGTTTTCGTTCCTACCCTCACCTATGGTCATGAAGGCTGGGTCATGACCGAAAGAACGAGATCCAGGCTACAAGCGGCCGAAATGGGTTTCCTCAGGAGGGTGGCTGGCGTCTCCCTTAGAGATAGGGTGAGAAGCTCACTCATCCGTGAGGAGCTCGGAGTAGAGCCGCTGCTCCTTTGCGTCGAAAGGAGCCAGTTGAGGTGGTTCGGGCATCTGGTAAGGATGCCCCCTGGGCGCCTCCCTAGGGAGGTGTTCCAGGCACGTCCAGCTGGGAGGAGGCCTCGGGGAAGACCCAGGACTAGGTGGAGGGATTATATCTCCAACCTGGCCTGGGAACTCGGGATCCCCAGTCGGAGCTGGTTAATGTTGCTCGGGAAAGGGAAGTTTGGGGTCCCCTGCTGGAGCTGCTCCCCCCGCGACCCGACACCGGATAAGCAGACGAAGATGGATGGATGGATGGATGTGTAGACTGTAAAATAACTTGGGGGAACCAGGCTGTGTAATGGTTGTGTTCTGTCAGTTTGAAGTTTGTGATGTAATGGTCTTCAGTTGAAGGCCATATTGATGTGTTGTTTTGGATGTTATGATCAGTGATGGATGAAGCAATAATGAGTTGTGGATGTTAAACAGTGAGATACATGGATCTTACTTGGACCTGAAGGGATATGTGTCTGTAATTCATGGCTTTCATTAGAAATTAGTGGAATTTTGCTATAAAAATCTTTAAAGCCCGTTTTCTCAAAATGACTTTTCTCTCCTACTCCAAGAACGAAATCTCCACTCCAGTAGCACCTTTATACACCAAACTTTCCAGTCTCGTACCTAGTTGTATTATGAAGACAAA
>NC_041354.1:835000-860000 GCF_004354835.1 Perca flavescens | reverse complement strand
ATATGGAAGTTGGGTTATTTTGTGCAACTCATGTGTTGAGTCAAAATCCATCAACCCAACATACATCGGTTGACCCAGCACTTGGGTTGTTTGTGCTTCGAACGTCATCAGATCATCACCAGAGTCCACACACCGAGCGCTTGTCACAGCAGAGAACCAGTCTGGTCATCCAACGAGGCAAATAAATAATAAAAGGTTTGTAGCTAGTTACATGTCTAATTCACATTGTCTGTGTTGCGTTACCTATTAAAGTACTATCTTTATATTGTTAGGCTAGTTGGTTAGTTTGGCTAACAACGTAGCTAGCTAACGTTAGCCATTTAGCCGTTATCATGGAAGCATGTATAGCCTACAGCTTATCCGTTTGGTCGGAATTATATTAATGAATTAATGAAACAAGTTCATAATGCCCATGGGCATATGGTCATGTTTATTGAGTTCACCAGGCTAATTTGCCAGCTAGTTTCAAGCTAGCCAGATAATTCGGCAGTTAACAAACTCTCGAGCTAGCTAGCTAGCTAGCTAGATAGTTTACTAGCCAACTGGCTGTCAGTTAGTTGCTTTGCTAGCTATATTATTTTAACTGGCTATAAATGAACGCGCTTGTTTTTCCTGAAGCTTTTAATGTGAAATGTGAAGGCATAATAGTGTATGACTGATTAAAGTATGTAAAAACAGTGAGATAACCTGATATGTCTGACTAAATGCATTTATGTGCATTTATTTAAGTAATGTGGTGACCCACAATAGATAAGAACAAATGCTTATTTAAAATGGCGGCCTGGCAAACGACAAGGGCCACTTGAGTTAAGGGTTAAGAAATATATAATAAAAAGTTTGGGAACCACTGCTGTACTGTTGTACTGACACTCGTGCCCTGAAGGCTATGCTTTGAGCAGCCACAAATATTCTTGTAAAAGGTAAAAACAATTCACATGCATGCAATTTGTCATATGAATTGTATAGGTAGAGAGGAGGATTGTGATGCTAAATAAAATGGCTGTTATCTTCACATTGGATTACATTCTGCTGTTAGTCTGCATTGCTTTTACATGGTGATATCTGAATAGTTAATACAATAGCAATTGTATCTTTGCTTAAGCTCTTTTTGTGTTTGTTTCAGATCAATGGATAGCTTTGTCATTAACACTTTGACAGAGTGCCAGACCTTGTCGAAAGATTTAAAAGGTAAGAAATATGTTTTCCCATCCACAGCATATCAAGTCTGCATTGCTACTAAAGCCCTTTTCAGACATGAATTCTTATGAAATATAATTTTCCTTTTTTTCAATAGCTTCCACGTAATATGTTAAAGTGACTCCAATAGATGAATAGAGCCGGCCACTGGATTCCTGGAGGAAAGGCTGCGGAACGTCAGGAAGCGGCTGAGATCAACCAGCAGGTCGCAGAGCACGGCACAGACACCACCACAAACGCCAGATGATGGCGCTCTCGCAAGGGCTCTCATACCAGGTAATTATTAAACTGAAAAATTATTTGATGAAGCAAAACATCCATATTTCAGTGAATGACAACTTTCTTGTTCTTTTTTACAGACAGTACCATATCAGACGAACGTGGGTCACAGCTTAAAGAATGGTTGAGAAATAATCCTCAGCCCCTCAGCCAGATAGAGACCTACATGCCGAACACAGCAGTCTACAGGGCCAAGTGGATTAGGGACAACAATTGGACCATCGATCAGATCCTCGAAGAGTTCCCTCACCTAATGACCAAAGGCATGGTAGGTATAGGGAAATATGATCTTACATATAAGGATGCATTGTTTATAATGTTGTATTAGTGTGCCACATTGAATTGGTTTTAAAAATGTGTTTTCCATTTTATAGATTGCACAGGCTTGTCCTGCATGGGGATGCTGCATCAAAGTTGTTTGAAACTTGGTCACGTGAAATGCCAGGAGGGGAGTCTAAAATGGTAAAGTTTATTCAAAGTAGAATACTTGCTTGCAAGTAGAGCTCATGGCTCTTAATAGCAGCTTTTTAATAGGAATTTGAATTTGTTCAGTATAGACCTGTTGAATGTTCAGCCAGTTCATTCGTAATTGTTGTTTTGCTCTGAATGTTTTCCTACCTGAGTGATATGAACTGCACCAGTTCCACTATATTGTTGATATAATAATTTTTTTTCAAAGATTCCATTATGTTGTTTTGTTTTTGTATTGTTTAAGTGTTTATTAAATAATATATGCATACATCTAGCATGTATTCTGTTCTAGGTTTGTAGTTTAACAGTTTTATTGCAATTTATTTTCTTAAATTGTACTGTAATGTGTTAGAATTAATCTGGCATATAGGTTAATTTTGCCCAGCATTCGGGTACACTATATAACAAATATGTAGTTGAATCAACCCAGAATTGTAATTAATTTGACCCAGCATTTGGGTACACTATATAACAAATATGTAGTTGAATCAACCCAAAATTATAATTAATTTGACCCAGCATTTGGGTACACTATATAACAAATATGTAGTTGAATCAACCCAGAATTGTAATTAATTTGACCCAGCATTTGGGTACACTATATAACAAATATGTAGTTGAATCAACCCAAAATTATAATTAATTTGACCCAGCATTTGGGTACACTATATAACAAATATGTAATTGAATCAACCCAGAATTGTAATTAATTTGACCCAGCATTTGGGTACACTATATAACAAATATGTAGTTGAATCAACCCAGAATTGTAATTAATTTGACCCAGCATTTGGGTAGAATATTTAACTCATCTGTTGGGTTAAAAATCACCAACCCATCTTGCTGGGTCAAATTAACTACTGTTGGTCCGGTGCAATAGTGATCCAGCGGTTGGGTTATAAAACAACCCAAGTTGGGTTATTTTTAACCCATCATTTTTAAGTGTGTATGATATCAGCCTCTGTTGTTTAAGAGACATGTAAAGGTGTCTGAATGAAAATTGCTGCACTATGTCACATTCACTAACTCAGTAACACTAAGCACTTTTTTGTTGAAATATCCCCCACACATTCGCAATCCCACACTAACCACAAACAATCACGCATACACATCACTCGCCAAAATGGCAACTGGACCCCTATCCAAGGAAGAAATGAAAAAGATCTGGACTTCAACATTTGCACCAGAAAAACCTGAAAAGGACACAATCAGTGGTAGAAAAAACCCCACATCCACCACCAAAACTGCTTCATTCTGCAAAAACCTGCAAGGCAGCAACAAAAAACCCACAACCGGACAAAATCATCACAGGAACAATTACAAGACAACCTACAGATGACCAGAGAACCCCAACCAGCACTTAAGCAGCCCCCCAAAGACCCACGCCTACACCACCGCCAACAGATAGCCATCAAATCCAAAACCATTCAACACCGATCACCTTCAGTAGACAGTTTCATCCAAGAATCCCTCAAGGAGCTAGATTCATTACAGCCCAACACACCACCAGAGGGAGCCACTACACCACAAAGGAATGGCCACAAACCACAAGATACCAAAGCACCAGAGCAAACACCAGCACCCATTCTCCCGTCCACCACGAGCATTACATCAACAGCCACCTATCCAACCAACAGCCACCTATCCAACCAACAGCCACCTATCCAACCAACAGCACTACTGAAACCAAGGTCCTAGCAACATTACTGGAACTAATACAACTACTATTCACAGAATTAAATAACAACATTGGCTGTGTCTCAAACCGCCTACTTGCACAATTCAAAAATGTGTCTCTGTGTGAGTGTGTCTGTTTGTGTGTGTCTGTGCCTGTGTGTGTGTGTCTTTGTGTGTGTCTCTGTGTGAGTCATTTTGTAATATCTCAAGGAGAGAATGACCAACAGGCCATGTAGGCGGTGTGGCACTTTTAATTAAACAGGGCGTAGAACATACGGAAACACTTTTCAACCTTACACAACAAAAACTCACCAATAATGAGAACATTGCCACCACTGTGTTTTTAAACACATCCTTCACTCTTCTCATAGCATCAGTATACTGCCCCCCTGGAGTACAACCTTCTGAAAAACTAATCAAGACCATCACCAATAATAACAGAAATGTGCTCCTACTGGGTGATTTTAATGCCAAACATAAGGACTTTAACTGCAAAACCACAAATAAATCAGGAACAACACTTAAAAGAAATACTGGAAACTACTAACCTCACTATCCTGAATAATGACATACCCACTCACATTCACTCAGCCTACCCAACCATGGACATTCTGACCTACTCACATTCACTCAGCCTACCCTACCTCAGCCTACCCAATCATGGACATACTGACCCACTCACATTCACTCAACCTACCCTACCATGGACATACTGACCCTCTCACATTCACTACAGCCTACCCTACCATGGACATACTGACCCACTCGCATTCACTCAACCTACCCTACCATGGACATACTGACCCTCTCACATTCACTACAGCCTACCCTACCATGGACATACTGACCCACTCACATTCACTCAACCTACCCTACCATGGACATACTGACCCTCTCACATTCACTACAGCCTACCCTACCATGGACATACTAACCACTCACATTCACTCAGCCTACCCTACCATGAACATACTGACCCACTCACATTTACTCAGCCTACCCTAACATGGACACACTGACCCACTCACATTTATTAAGCCTACCCTACCATGGACATACTAACCACTCACATTCACTCAGCCTACCCTACCATGAACATACTGACATACTCACATTCACTACAGCCTACCCTACCATGGACACACTGGACCTGGCACTCTCATCACCAGGGACTTCATGTATAAACGCTGCGTACGCACCAAAAGCTTGCGTACAAAATGAACCTAAATTGAGAATGTTCGGAAAGTCTTGTCTGGCTCTGTAACGTGATGAATTATAAGTGAAAAGTGCCAAAACTCACCAACGTTACAAAATAAGGTTTCCACTTCACTTAATGGCATACGTCTGTGACGTTGTCCATGAAAAAACATGATTATATCTGCTGATGTAAACCTAAGTGGTTGTCTGTTGTTGGACTTCTGTGCTAGTCATGGACTGTCTATAACGAACACCATGTTCCAACATAGGGATGCTCATAGGTGTACTTGGTACCAGAGCACCCTAGGCCGAAGGTCAATGATCGATTTCATAATCGTTTGTTGGTAACCTTGGTAACCTTGTTACTCAATCCGTCAGCTCTTCTGATTTTATATTATTAAAGGTATCTGAACAAAGGTGCTTATTTATTTGCAAGTTAAAAATAAGTCTTGAGTTAGTAGAAGTTATGAGTCTTATGTCTGGGAAATGAAGTCAAAAAGTAGAGTGAATTCAAACACACACACAGAGACACACACAGACACACACACACACACACACAGAGACACACACACACACACACAGACACAAACAAAGACACACACACACAAACACACAGAGACAAAACACACACACACACACACACACACACACACACACACACACACACATACAGACAAACACACACAAACAATCATTAATAATGTTTAAAGTGAATTAATGTGTTATGGAAACCAACACGTTGTATTAAAGCTGCTCCTTATCTCTTGTTTAGATAAATTAAAGCAGTATTTGTCGGATTAAAGTTCGTAAAGGCAGTTTGAGACATTTCAACATCGACATGTTGACGTGTAAATGTGTTGTGATGGTCAGATAAACGCTGTGATAATCATCTTTACTTCAGAATGAAGGTGATGGTGATTTTGGGGCTGTTTTTTTTGCTTAATACTGGACTAATGTCAAAGATTGTTGTTCCCATCACTCACTTAGACACAGAAACCTGATGGAGTTACCCTTTAAGTTAATGATCTTTTTATCTGTTGGTTTTTGTTCCAGGGTCAAAGGTCGTCCAGATCACCTGATGCATCCTGAACGTCTGTCGGAGCGACACACTACAAACAACATAAAGATAGACTGTACATGTTCTTATTTAGGATACAAAAGTGTGAAAAACTTCAATAAAAGCAACAAACAAAAGACGCTTAAACCTGAAAATTGCTCTCATTGCACACACACACACACACACACACACACACACACACACACACACACACACACACACACACACACACACACACACAGACACACACACACACAGAGACACACACACACAGAGACACACACATGCACACACACAAACACACAGAGACACAGACACACACAGAGAGACACACACACAGAGACACACACATGCACACACACACACGCACGCACACACACAGAGACACACACACACAGAGACACACACACACAGAGACACAGACACACACACAGAGAGACACACACAGAGACACACACACACACACACACAGACACACACACACACACACACACACACACACACACACACGCACACAAACATTAATAATGTTGAATTCATGTGTTATGGAAACCAACACGTTGTATTAAAGCTGCTCCTTATCTCTTCTTTAGATAAATTAAAGCAGTATTTGTCAGTTTAAAGTTCTTAAAGGCAGTTTAAGACATTTCAACATTGACATGTTGACGTGTAAATGTGTTGTGATGGCCAGATTAACTCTGTGATAATCATCTTTACTTCAGAAGAAGGGAGGAAACATGAGATAGTGTGAAGATAACGCTTCTGAGGAACTCAACAGATGTTTCCCACCCGTTATACGTTTCTCTTAAAGGGTAACGTCAGCATTTGTGTCTAAGTGACTGATGGGAACAACAATCTTTGACATCGGTCCAGTATTAAGGGAGTTTCTGTCAGTCAGTGTCCACTAAAAGTTCTGTTGTTGCCGCTTACAGACTCAGATTATTATTCTAAGTGTCTGACAACATTATGGGATGGATCCCTACAGAGATAGACCTTTTAGTTAAAGAGTAAGATCCTTTTAGTTTAACATGAAACAGCCCCGAAATCACCATCACCAAACTCCACCAGACTCCATGTAAATAATCAGGACTTTTAGCGTGTATAGAGTCAGCATATCTCCACCAGACTCCATGTAAATAATCAGGACTTTTAGTGTGTATAAAGCCAGCATATCTCCACCAGACTCCATGTAAATTATCAAGACTTTTAATTCAATTCAATTCAATTTTATTTATAGTATCAAATCATAACAAAAGTTATCTTGAGACACTTTACAGATAGAGTAGGTCTAGACCACACTCTATAAATTCCAAAACCCCAACAATTACAGTAATTCCCTCAAGAGCAAGCATTAGCAGTGGCTATTGCGACAGTGGCAAGAAAAAACTCCCTTTTAGGAAGAAACCTCGGCAGACCCAGACTCTTGGTAGGAGTAAACTCCCCAGAGCTAGATTAGTAACAAGCAAGCATTTCTTGGACAGGATGCATACAAAAGTAACAAGTAGAGATGAGAGAGCAGCTCAGTGTGTCTTAGGGAGGAACAGCCTCCCCGGCAGTCTAGAATTGTAATAGCATAACTTAAGAGAGGCAGGTTAAAGAGAGGTGCCTGGTCGGGCTAGAACTCTCCCCAACCGGATCGGGCTGTACTGGCCTGCCTCCCTCTACTCTCGCTCGATTATTAATTATACAGTATATAAACTGATGACTACGAGGAGAAGCAGGTGGGCCGGGTTAGGCGGACGCTGCAACTCCTCACTCCTTAACTATAAGCTTTATCAAAGAGGAGGGTTTTCAGTTTACTCTTAAATGTGGTGACGGTGTCTGCTCCTCGAACCCAGACTGGGAGCTGGTTCCACAATACTGGAGCCTGATAGCTGAAGGCTCTGGCCCCCAGTCTACTTCCAGAGACTCTAGGAACCATAAGTAGCCCCGCATTCTGGGAGCGCAGTGCTCTAGTGGGACAATAAGGTACTATGAGCTCTTCTAAGTATGATGGTGCTTGACCATTTAGAGCTTTGTAAGTCAGGAGGAGGATTTTAAATTCGATCCTAGATTTCACTGGAAGCCAATGCAGAGAAGCTAATACAGGAGAAATATGATCTCTTCTCTTAGTTCTCGTCAGAACACGTGCTGCAGCATTCTGGATCAGCTGGAGAGTCTTAAGGGACTTATTTGGGCAACCTGATAATAAGGAATTGCAGTAATCTAGTCTAGAAGTAACGAATGCATGGACTAGTTTTTCAGCATCGTTTTGAGACAGGATATTCCTAATTTTGGCAATGTTACGAAGATGGAAATAGGCTGTTCTTGAGGTTTGTTTTAAGTGATCGTTGAAGGATATATCCTGATCAAAAATAACTCCTAGATTTCTGACAGCAGTGCTGGAGGCCAGGGTAATACCATCCAGAGTAACTATATCTTTCGAAAACGAAGTTCGGTGGTGCGTTGGTCCTATCACAATAACTTCAGTTTTGTCTGAGTTTAACATCAGGAAATTGCGGGTCATCCAGGATTTTATATCCTCAATACACGTTTGAAGTCTTGCTAACTGACCACTTTCATCTGGCTTAATTGACAGATATAATTGGGTATCGTCTGCGTAACAGTGATAGTTAATCGAGTGTTTCCTAATAATATTACCTAGAGGAAGCATATATAAGGAGAATAGAATTGGTCCAAGCACTGAGCCTTGAGGAACGCCATGGCTAACTTTAGCGTGCTTGGAGGGTTTATCATTAACATTAACAAATTGGGATCGTTCAGAGAAATAGGACTTAAACCAGCTTAGTGCGATTCCTTTAATGCCAACTAAGTGTTCCAGTCTCTGTAACAGGATTGTATGGTCAATAGTGTCAAATGCAGCACTAAGATCTAGTAGAACAAGAATGGAGACAAATCCTTTGTCTGCAGCAGTTAGAAGGTCGTTAGTAATTTTCACCACTGCCGTCTCTGTGCTATGATTCTTTCTAAATCCTGATTGAAAATCATCAAATAAACTGTTGCTATGTAGAAAATCACATAACTGATTAGCAACCACCTTCTCAAGGATCTTGGAGAGAAAGGGAAGGTTAGATATAGGTCTATAGTTTGCTAAGACCTCAGGATCTAGGGTGGGTTTTTTCAGAAGAGGTTTTATCACAGCAATTTTAAATGACCGCGGTACATAACCTGTTAGTAAGGACATATTGATCATATCTAATAATGAAGTGTTTACCACGGGTAACGCTTCTTTGAGTAGCCTCGTTGGGATGGGGTCTAAGAGACAGGTAGACGGCTTAGCTGAGGATATCTTTAACATTAATTGTTGAAGGTCTATAGGATAAAAGCAGTCCAAGTATATGTCGGGAGTCGTCGTTCTTTCTAGCGGTCCTGCATTTAAAGATGAATTGTTAGAAGTTAAGGGCAAAAGATGATGAATTTTATCTCTAATTGTTATAATTTTATCATTGAAGAAGCTCATGAAGTCATCACTACTCAGAGCTAGAGGAATAGATGGCTCAGTAGAGCTGTGGCTATCTGTCAGCCTGGCTACAGTGCTGAAAAGAAACCTTGGGTTGTTCTTGTTTTCTTCTATTAATGATGAGTAATAGTCTGATCTGGCCTTTCTTAGGGCCTTCCTGTAGGTTTTCAGACTGTCTTGCCATTCCAAACGGGATTCCTCCACTTTGGTGGAGCGCCACTTACTTTCGATGTTTCGTGAGATTTGTTTTAATTTGCGAGTTTGGGAGTTATACCAAGGAGCTATTTTCCTTTGCTTTATCGTCTTCTTTATTAGAGGAGCGACAGAGTCTAAGGTCGTCCGTAGGCAAGTTGTAGCACCGTCTACAAATGTATCAATTTGAGAGGGACTGAGTTTAACGTAGGGGTCCTCTGTTATGTTAAGGCACGACATAGACTGGAATGCTGTAGGAATATTTTCCTTAAATTTAGCTATAGCACTGTCAGATAGGCATCTAGTGTTTTAAAGCTGCTATCTGGTTTAGTATGGTCAGGTAACAAGAATTCAAAAGTAATTAAAAAATGATCTGATAATACCAGATTCTGCGGAAATATTATTAAATCCTCAATTTCAATACCATATGCCAGCACAAGGTCGAGGGTGTGGTTAAAACAGTGCGTCGCCTTGTGCACACTCTGACTGAAACCGATTGAATCCAGTAATGAGTTGAAAGCAGTAGTAAGGCTATCGTTGTCAACGTCCACATGGATATTAAAATCACCTACAATAAGTACTTGGTCTGATTTAAGGACTACCCATGATAAAAACTCTGAGAATTCAGATAAAAATTCAGAATCCGGACCTGGAGCTCGGTAGACAACAACAAATATAGTTGGCTGTACTGATTTCCGTGTTGGATGTTGAAGATTAAGAACAAGGCTTTCGAAGGAGTTATAATTCGTGTATATATATAATTATTTATATTTATAAATAATTATTTATTAAATTAAATAAATTTATTTTATTTAATTATTTATCCATCCATCCATCCATCCATCTTAGTCCGCTTATCCGGTGTCGGGTCGCTGGGGAGCAGCTCCAGCAGGGGACCCCAAACTTCCCTTTCCCGAGCAACATTAACCAGCTCCGACTGGGGATCGAGGCGTTCCCAGGCCAGGTTGGAGATATAATCCCTCCACCTAGTCCTGGGTCTTCCCGAGGCCTCCTCCCAGCTGGACGTGCCTGGAACACCTCCCTAGGGAGGCGCCCAGGGGCATCCTTACCAGATGCCCGAACCACCTCAACTGGCTCCTTTCGACGCAAAGGAGCAGCGGCTCTACTCCGAGCTCCTCACGGATGAGTGAGCTTCTCACCCTATCTCTAAGGGAGACGCCAGCCACCCTCCTGAGGAAACCCATTTCAGCCGCTTGTACCCTGGATCTCGTTCTTTCGGTCATGACCCAGCCTTCATGACCATAGGTGAGGGTAGGAACGAAAACTGACCGGTAGATCGAGAGCTTTGCCTTCTGGCTAAGCTCTCTTTTCGTCACAACGGTGCGATAGATTGAATGCAATACCGCACCCGCTGCGCCCGATTCTCCGACCAATCTCCCGCTCCATTGTCCCCTCACTCGCGAACACAACCCCAAGATACTTGAACTCCTTCACTTGGGGTAAGGACTCATTCCCTACCTGGAGAAGGCATTCCATCGGTTTCCTGCTGAGAACCATGGCCTCAGATTTAGAGGTGCTGATCCTCATCCCAACCGCTTCACACTCGGTTGCGAACCCGATCCAGTGAGTGCTGAAGGTCGCAGGCCGATGATGCCATCAGGACCACATCATCTGCAAAGAGCAGCGATGAGATCCCCAGCCCACCAAACTGCAACCCCTCCCCACCCCGACTACGCCTCGATATCCTGTCCATAAATACTACAAACAGGATTGGTGACAAAGCGCAGCCCTGGCGGAGGCCAACCCTCACCTGAAAAGAGTCCGACTTACTACCGAGAACCCGGACACAGCTCTCGCTTTGGTTGTACAGAGATTGGATGGCCCTGAGAAGAGACCCCCTCACCCCATACTCCCGCAGCACCTCCCACAGTATCTCCCGGGGACCCGGTCATACGCCTTCTCCAAATCCACAAAACACATGTAGACCGGTTGGGCATACTCCCAGGCTCCCTCCAGGATCCTTGCGAGAGTGAAGAGCTGGTCCGTTGTTCCACCGACCAGGACGGAATCCGCATTGTTCCTCCTCAACCCGAGGTTCGACTATTGGCCGAACCCTCCTTTCCAGCACCTTGGAGTAGACTTTACCAGGGAGGCTGAGAAGTGTGATACCCCTATAATTGGCACACACCCTTAGGTCCCCTTTTAAAAAGGGGAACCACCACCCCAGTCTGCCACTCCTTTGGCACCGTCCCAGACTTCCACGCAATGTTGAAAAGGCGTGTCAACCAGGACAGCCCCTCCACACCCAGAGCCTTGAGCATTTCTGGACGGATCTCATCAATCCCGGGGCTTTGCCACTGTGTAGTTGTTTGACTACATCAGTGACTTCCGCCTGGGAAATCGACGACAGTCCCCCATTATCCTCCAGCTCTGCCTCTAACATAGAGGGCGTATTAGTCGGATTCAGGAGTTCTGCAAAGTGCTCCTTCCACCGCCCTATTACCTCCTCAGTTGAGGTCAACAGTGTCCCATCCTTACTGTACACAGCTTGGATGGTTCCCCCCCCCCCTCCTGAGGTGGCGAACAGTTTTCCAGAAGCACTTTGGTGCCGACCGAAAGTCCTTCTCCATGTCTTCTCCAAACTTCTCCCACACCCGCTGCTTTGCCTCTTTCACGGCAGAGGCTGCAGCCCTTCGGGCCCTTCGGTACCCTGCAACTGCCTCCGGAGTCCTCCGGGATAACATATCCCGGAAAGACTCCTTCTTCAGTCGGACGGCTTCCCTGACCACCGTTGTCCACCACGGTGTTCGTGGGGTTACCGCCCCTTGAGGCACCTAAGACCCTAAGACCACAGCTCCTCGCTGCAGCTTCAGCAATGGAAACTTTGAACATTGTCCACTCGGGTTCAATGCCCCCAGCCCTCCACAGGGATGCACGAAAAGCTCCGCCCGGAGGTGTGAGTTGAAAGTCTGTTGGACAGGGGCCTCCTCCAGACGTTCCCAATTTACCCGCACTACACGTTTGGGCTTACCAGGTCTGTCCAGAGTCTTCCCCCACCCTCTGACCCAACTCACCACCAGATGGTGATCGGTTGACAGCTCTGCCCCTCTCTTCACCCGAGTGTCCAAAACATACGGCCTCAGATCAGATGAAACGATTATGAAATCGATCATTGACCTTCGGCCTAGGGTGCTCTGGTACCAGGTACACTTATGAGCATCCCTATGTTCGAACATGGTGTTCGTTATAGACAATCCATGACTAGCACAGAAGTCCAACAACAAACAACCACTCTGGTTTAGATCAGGAGGCCGTTCCTCCCAATCACGCCCTCCAGGTGTCTCCATCATTGCCCACGTGTGCGTTGAAGTCCCCCAGCAGAACAATGGAGTCCCCCACTGGAGCCCCATGCAGGACTCCAGTCAAGGTCTCCAAGAAGGCCGAATACTCCGAACTCCTGTTTGGTGCATATGCACAAACAACAGTCAGAGTTTTCCCCCCCACAACCCGCAGGCGTAGGGAGGCGACCCTCTCGTCCACTGGGGTAAACTCCAACACAGCGGCGCTCAGCCGGGGACTTGTGAGTATCCCACACCCGCCCGGCGCCTCACACCCTGGGCAACTCCGGAGAAGAAAAGAGTCCAACCCCTATCCAGGAGTATGGTTCCAGAACCAAGACTGTGCGTAGAGGTAAGCCCCACCAGATCTAACCGGTAGCGCTCCACCTCCCGCACCAGTTCCGGCTCCTTCCCCCAGAGAGGTGACGTTCCACGCCCCCAGAGCCAGCGTCTGCTGCCCGGGTCTGGTCCGCCGAGGCCCCTGACCTTCACTGCCACCCATGTGGCATCGCACCCGACCCCAACGGTTCCTCCCACAGGTGGTGGGCCCATGGGATGGAGAGGGAGTTGCCACATAGCTTGTTCGGGCTGTGCCCGGCCGGGCTCCGTGGCAAACCCGGCCACCAGGCGCTCGCCGACGAGCCCACCGTCTGGGCCTGGCTCCAGACGGGGGCCCCGGGCTTCCTCCGGGCAGGGTCACTCCATCTCTGCTTAGCTTTTTCATTGGGGTTTTTGAACCATTCTTTGTCTGGCCCCTCACCTGAGACCACTTTGCCTTGGGAGACCCTACCAGGAGCACAAAGCTCCAGACAACACAGCCCTCAGGTTCACAGAGACACACAAACCTCTCCACCACGATAAGGTGATGGTTCACGGAGAGAATTATTTATATTTATATTATTATTATAATTATATAATATTATAATATATAATTTTAGTGTGTATAGAGCCAGCATATCTCCACCAGACTCCATGTAAATAATCCACCAGAGTGGTGATTGTTGGAACAGTGGAAAGATGAACCAAGATGGCAGAAACCTGATGGAGTTACCCTTTAGGTTATTGATCTTTTTATCTGTGTGTTTTTGTTACAGGGTCAAAGGTCGTCCAAATGTCCTGATGCATCCTGAACATCTGCCGGAGCGACACACTACTAAATAGGCTATATGAACAAAATCTAGTATCTCAATATTTATAGCAATTTTGACAATAATTAGACTATATCCTTTAAAAAAGTGTTTTTAAAAGTCTGAGTAACTTCATCACTGATGAAAAAATGGGCTCAATGTTGAAAGAAAACAGTTCTTATTTATTTTCTTTAAAATGTAAGTATTCAAGTTAAAACAATTCAAAGACATACAAAATCCTAATTGAACTAATGTAGAAACATTGAACTCTGAGTCAACATTCAGTTGGAGACCTCTGTTGCAATGTAAATTGTGAAACCTTCACTTTTACAGAAAATGATGTTAGACGAGTATCAGCCAATCAGAACTCACCATGACATGCAGCAGCCTCAAGCAGAAGAGTCTCAGGCTCCGGGCCAGTCCCCTTAAATCTAAGGCACTCCTTTGATAAGTCAACAGGCAGAAACAGACCATAATAAGTTCAAGTTCAAGTGTATTGTCATGTGCATTTAAAAGTACAAAGTACAGAGAGAATGCAATGAAATGTGCTTTGCCCTGCTCCTCTCTTCTCATAAATACTATCAAAATAATTAGAATAAAATATAATAAAATGACCTGAATACGTAGTACAAGATACACACACAGCCACAGACACACCCCCCCCCCCCTGATGCTGAGATAAAGAAGTCATGTGTGATACCAGATAAAGAGCAGCAGCTGATGAGGGTTAGAGGTGTAGAGAGTATATGAGCTGAGTGGTGTCAGTGTTTGTCGACCTCGGAGCAGAATGGCTGCAGTCACAGAGCTCTCCTTCCTGCTGTTTGCTCTCATCAACTACATCCATGCTCAAGAACTGATCACCTTCCTACAGGAAGGAGAATCTTACTCCTTCAAGCTCCCCGAGAACACCACCTCCTGCCTGATCTCCAGATGTGTTGGTGAGGAGAAGCTTGTCCTGTGGAACACCTCTGACCTCTGGTCCAACAGCTCCTCAGTACCTCAACACCTGAAACAACGACTTGTCAGCTCGGTGGAAACTTCTTCTTACACCATCCTCAGCCTGACCCATTCAGACTCCGGCCGGTACCGAGAGGAGTGTTGGACTGAGGGCAACGTGACGCATGACAACAACTTCACTATTACTGTTTGTACTTCAACAGATTGGAGCGGTGATCCCATTTTAGTGAGACTTGGAGAAACAGTGGACGTGCCATGTGAGGGAGCAGCTGATAATCTGGATATCCAGTGGCTCAAATGGGACTCTAGGTATGATTATGGAACATGGAGCAGAGTTTTTGGGGACAAGACGACATCAGTGATGGACAATGTTAGAGGAAGATACCAAGTGGTGACAAACACATCAGCTCTTCGTGTTTCCAGCATCACAACAAAAGACTTTATAGCCTACAACTGTCTGGTGATGAACCAACAGCAGTGTGTTAGCGGTTACATTATAGAGTTGAGACCACAGTATGAGATAATCTACGGCTCAGTGGGAGAGAGCGCTGTGTTGCCGTGCTCTATCACTGACTCCACTGATGAACAGCCCCCACGTTGGACTAAAATGAAACCGCTCTACTCTGACCTAGAACTACACAACCAGACTGATCCTTCAGTAGACCAAAACCACTCGCTGGTGTTTTCATCTCTAATGTTAAATCACTCAGGTCAGTACTACTGTTATGCCTCTAAGAGATATCAACATTATCATCTTCATGTGTGTCCCAAATTTGGCCCCCCTGCTGTAGAGCTCTTCTCAGAGGGAGAAGAAGTCACTCTCAGATGCAGAGATTGGAGAAAGGGTAAGAGGCATGTTTGGTTTATCAAGTCTAACAGAACAGAGGGAAGAATCTTTAGTGTAGAGTCTGATCAGAGAATGAGCAGAGTGAGCTGGTACGATAATAATGGTACCCTGGTTATCTCTAATATCTCAGTGGGAGACGCAGGGGAGTACTGGTGTGTAGTTTATAAATATGATTATCAGTGTGAGTCAACAGAGAGAACTGTGTTAGTGGGGCTTTAATACAGCCTGGTATACACTGGCTTTAAAACAAGGGATGGGACACATTCATGCTGAGAAAACATTTAAACTACAACACAAAAGACAAAAACGACAAATGATGGGAAATAAGACATAAATACCCAATAATTATTATTA
Source organism: Perca flavescens (assembly GCF_004354835.1). NCBI lineage: Eukaryota > Metazoa > Chordata > Actinopteri > Perciformes > Percidae > Perca > Perca flavescens. The sequence continues at coordinate 843,886 of NC_041354.1, read as the reverse complement.
TAATAACATAAAATAGGTTTTGAATGTTAGAAGTGAACATCTGTCTGTATTAGTATGTTGTGTATATATGTAGATGATATTGTATACATGATATTGTATACATATTGAGTTAGTTGATCTTTTCTTGACTGTGTGTGTGTTCCAGATGTATTGTTTTAAATCTAAAGATTATGTGATGTTGTATATTATACATGAAGGAATATGAATTGTCTTTAATGCATTTTTAATAGTTGTATCTTGCAGTGTTGTAAGTGTTATAAACTTGTTATTATATCTTGGTCTGTATCTATAATCTATCGTCTGTTTAATAAACATTATTAATGAACTATAAAACTTGTTCTGATTGTGATTTCTGATTAATTATTATAAGCAACTTATCTCTGGGTCTGTAAAATGTTTCTTATGTTAACTTTCAGTAAGTAAAGTTGATTTCTAGAGCACATTTAAACACATTAATCTGACCAAAGTACTGAATAAAAGAACTTTAAATGTAATAATCAAAACCCAAAAAGAAGATCCCAACACCAACAACAAGCAGCAGTTCCCATTATTATTATTATTATTATTATTATTATTATTATTATTATTATTATATATATATATATATATATATATATATATATATATATATATATATATATATATATATATCATTATAAAGTTAATTAAATAAAATGTGTTGTACTTTGTCTCACTCACCACTGAGTCTCACTTCATGTCCCGCCCACAACACTATCTGGTTGGTAGATGTTAGACGAGTAACAGCCAATCAACACTCACCACGACATGCAGCAGCCTCAAGCAGAAGAGTCTCAGGCTCCGGGCCAGTCCCCCGAAATATAGTGATCTCCTTTAATGAGTCAAGAGGCAGAAAACAGACCATAATAAGTTCAAGTTCAAGTGTATGGTCATGTGTATTTAAAAGTACAAAGTACAGAGAGAATGCAATGAAATGTGCTTTGCCCTGCTCCTCTCTTCTCATAAATACTATCAATATAATTTGAATAAAATATAATAAAATGACCTGAATACGTAGTACAATCTAATATGTGTAGCAACATACACACACACACAAATACTAGGGGTGGGGGGAAAAAAATCGATACAGCATAGTATCGCTATATTTTCTGTGGCAATACTGTATCGATACACAGATGCAAAGTATCGATCTTTTATGATATATGTGTTGGTCAGTTTGTCTGCTTGACAATCTGATTTTGCAGCAATACAACTGAAGTGAGATGAACAAACAGAGAAATGTATCTTTTAGATAAAACAGATGTTGAGAAAGTTTCCTTTTGGGGACATCATTTGAAATTGGGAAAAATTTGAGGTTGGAAAAAAGGTAATACATTGCAATATATCGCAGATTATTGCAATATGTTTGAAATCGCAATAATATCGTATCGTGACGTAAGTATCGTGGTGATATCGTATCGTAAGGCCTCTGGTGATTCCCACCCCTAACAAAATACACACACACACACACACACACACACACACACACACACACACACACACACCATCAGGATCCTTCACCATCTATAGCAACCCCCCCAAAGACCCACGCCTACACCACCGCGAACAGCTAGCCATCATATCCAAAACCATCAAAACCTATCACCTTCAGGGGCCAGTTGTTCAAAACATTTAATCTGGATCAAAATGATGAAATGATCTGGATTTGGAAATCCTATTCTTTGCTATTCAGGATCAGGTAATCCGTCTTACTTTTATGACAGTTTTCAAAGCAACATTGGACTGGATCACCCGTATCCAGATACACAGTTTTCAAGATTACCAAATCCAGATTACCAGTGCTCTAAATGGGACCACATATCACAATGTTGGCTACCAGCTATGTTAAGAACAGGTAGAAGAGCCAACATGGGGTCACTGTAAATTATATACTGAATAGCTTAATTGGTAGGCTATGTCTACTTTATGTACTTTATCACTGTTACAACGGTTACACAAGTCAAGTGCAAATTATAAATAAAAGTATATACACTAAATTATACAAATGTATTATTTGACCAATTTTAAAGTTTTACTACATTTTATTCCTGGAATCCACCTTGAAATCCCCCTGTTGGGATCAGGATAATCCTGTTATTTTGGATCAAAGTTATCCAAATCCTAGTGACAAGTTTTGAACAACACAAACTGAAGGTTTGATCCAGATTAAAACTAGGATTGGATTCCGTGATCTAATCTGATTTCAGATTCTTTCTTTCCCTTCTGAACAACCCATTTTCAAGATTTTATCCAAAATCCGATCAGCTTACCTTTGAACAACTGGCCCCTTCAGTAGACAGTTTCATCCAAGAAACACTCAAGGAGCTAGATTCAAAACAGCCCAACACACCATCAGAGGGAGCCACTACACCACAAAGGAATGGCCACAAACCACAAGATACCAAAGCAAACACCAGCACCCATTCTCCCGTCCAGCACCAGCGTTACAGCAACAGCCACCTATCCAACCAACAGCCCTACTGAAACCAAGGTCCTAGCAACATTACTGGAACTAATAAAACTACTATTCACAGGATTAAATAACAACATTGGCTGTGTCTCAAACCGCCTACTTGCACAATTCAAACATGTGTGTGTCTTTTCAAATCATCTGTTAACGTAGCCATTCAACAAATCCCCCACATTATCCTGTGGCTTTCTTGTGCACATATTTAACATCCAATACTGCGCTGATTTATATGCTATAGCTACAACCATCAATACACCATTCTCTATTGTTTAAAACCATACCATTTACTTCACAAACATGACCGGTTATAATAACCACGCAACACATATGTCTTTGTTAACTACGTGTGTTTATTGAGAGTAAAAGTTAACAGAGGGTAAATTATAATCTTGGTCTTACCAGCATGTGCTCTCATTGTTTTATAAAGGAAAATTTGCCGCAATTCTCAGGTTTAAATGACGCTAGGACTTCCGGGGTAACAGGAAGTGACCCGAATTTTGAGTAATACATGTATTAGCCATCAAGATATCTTGTGGCTTGGTGAAATGTTTGTGTGAATCATATACGTAAATCATTAATCACTTCATAAATACATTCATTTTGGCTGTTTTAAAGTTCGCATGGCATGAAAATGTCACTTTATGAGTTTTTTTTAACATTAATATAGGTATAAATTTCGGGAAAGAGACTTCAGATACAGTATTAGGGAACCACTAAGGTCTATATAAAAGAGACTTCAGATACAGTATTAGGGGACCACTAAGGTCTATATAAAAGAGACTTCAGATACAGTATTAGGGGACCACTAAGGTCTATATAAAAGAGACTTCAGATACAGTATTAGGGAACCACTAAGGTCTATATAAAAGAGACTTCAGATACAGTATTAGGGGACCACTAAGGTCTATATAAAAGAGACTTCAGATACAGTATTAGGGGACCACTAAGGTCTATATAAAAGAGACTTCAGATACAGTATTAGGGAACCACTAAGGTCTATATAAAAGAGACTTCAGATACAGTATTAGGGGACCACTAAGGTCTATATAAAAGAGACTTCAGATACAGTATTAGGGGACCACTAAGGTCTATATAAAAGAAAATGAAGATACAATATTAGGGGACCACTAAGGTCTATATAAAAGAACCTTTAGATACAGTATTAGGGGACTAATAAGACCTATATAAAGGAACCTTTAGATACAGTATTAGGGGACCACTAAGGCCTATATAAAAGAGAATGAAGATACAGTATTAGGGGACCACAATGTAATTTTTTAATTATTTATATATGTATAAATACACATAAATACAAGCATATATACATAAGGGCAGTGACAATACAGCAGACTCACCCATGCAAAAAAAGGACTGCACCCCCTATCTCAGGTTTGCAAAGGCTGACAAAGACAACCTTTTTAGGACTTGTAGTAGACCTCATACCATGCAAGTACAACAAAAAGCTGCAGATGTAGACGGTGAAAAGATACGATCATCAGCACAGCCGCTCTGCGATCGCTCCTCATAGGTTACGCGTGCAGTGTAGCCAAAACATTACACACCAAGATACTTAAATACTTTAATACTTTCTGCTGAACAGCCTGTAGACAAAAAACTAATCTAAAGTCACAACAACTTTAAAATGATTTCTTTTAAATGCTAAATCGCAAGTTGAAATTGTCGTAAATTCGCAAGCGGAAATCGTCGCAATTCGCAAGTGGAAATTGTCGCAATTTGTGAGTTGAAATCATCGCAATTGTTGTAAATTCCCCCGTTGAAATAGCTGTAAATGCGCAAGCCTGAAACACATTCATTCATCACAAACACTCCTGTGTGAAGTACCTGAGGCGGGGATTGAACCTGCGTCTGCTGGTCGGAGGTCTGCGTCCTTCCCACTGGACCATCTCCGCGGATGTTAAATGCAAAGACGTTCATCAACCTGCAGAGACACAAATTCTGTCTTTGTCTTCTGTTGTCCATTAAAACATCTTAAACATGCAGATAATCCATTAAAAACATCTCAAATGTAAAGAGAATCATTTGAAAAAAAACTTTAAACTCTTCCGAAGGCATACGTGATAACCAATGATAACCTGGGAAGTTGAACCTTCAATGAAATATTGAGAAACTTTCCCAAAGTACTGAGAGCTCAACTGGAAGAGCAACTACTTCAGTCTGAAGGTTGTGAGTTCAAATCCCACCTTTGTCATTTGATTTTTATTTTCTATAGATATATTTTACTTTGCACATTCTGCTCTCAAACATTCAGACTCCCTTTCCTGATGTTAAACAGCTACTTTGCTACATATGTTTATGAATATGTATGTATGTGTATATGTATGAATGTGTATATGTATATTTTGTATTGGTATGTATGTATGTATGTGTATATGTATGTATCTATGAACTGTATGTATAGATGAATGTAGTGGAGTAAAATGTACAATATTTCTTGCTGAAATGTATCAAAGTAAAAGTAGAAAGTGGCATGAAAAGAAAAGACTCAAGTAAAGTACATTGGCTGAGATCAGAGCCTTTTCTTTTACCAAAATAAAAGCATGTGTATCTTCATGTTTACTCCATATTATAAATAGGTAAAGGCTGACACCTGCTGGCTGAAGAGAGGAACTGCATCATCTACTCAAAAAGTAGGAAGAATTAAAAAAAATCATTTCTGGTCCTATACTCCCTTTATCTATGTTTGTACTTTAGTTAAATACAAAACAATGTAATTCTTCACTTATTTATATATGTATAAATACACATACATACAAGCATATATACATAAGGGCAGTGACAATACGGCAGACTCACCCATTCAAAAAAAGGACTGCGCCTGGACTGCAAAGGCTGACAAAGACAAACTTTTCAAGACTTTTAGTAGATCTCATATCATGCAAGTATAGCAAATTGGGATGATTGTCAGACTTGGCTGTCCTGAGTTAGAGGGGGGCAGTCACATCTCGGCAGGCTCCAAGAACCCATGCCAAAAAAGGACTGCACTCCCTAACTCAGGTTTGCAAAGGCTGACGAAGACAACCTTTTAAGCATAAGTTGATAACCAATGGTTGGAACTGCAACTTCATTTTGGGAGTCCTAAAACTTCGTTATAAGTCTTTTATTTGATGCATTTCTCTGAGAGGAACTTCATTGATAAACGATCTGAAAAGTTTTAGTTTAGTTTGAAGATGTTAAAACAAATAAAAAGATAAATAACAACACGTACATTTCACCACAGGCAACAAACCAAAAACTAAATCCTCAGCATACAGACACATATACATACATATATACACATACAGACATATATAGATACATATACACATATACAAACATATACAGACATATATACATACACATACAAACAGAGACATATACACACATACAAACATATACACACATATACACATAAATATACACACATACAGACAGATACATAAATATACATACGTACAGATATATACACATACACACATACAGACATATACACATACAGACACGTACACAAACATATACACACATAAGGACATATATACATACAAACACACGTACATAAACATTCAAAGCCAAAGCTCTCCATCTAGTTACACACTAAGATACTTAAATAATTAAATACTTTCTGCTGAACAGCCTGCAGACAACAAACTAATCTAAAGTTATAACAACTCTAAAAATATTTCTTTTAAATGCTGAATCGCAAGTGGATATCATCACAAGTACGCAAGTTGAAATTGTCGTAAATTCGTAAGTTGAAATCGTCGTAAATTCGTGAGCTCCCAAGTTGAAATCGTCGTAAATTCGTGAACTTGCAAGTTGAAATCCTCGTAAATTCGTCAGTTGTTGAAATTCTCGTAAATTCGTCAGTTCGCAAGCTGAAATTGTCGTAAATTCGTGAGTTCCCAAGTTGAAATCGCCATAGTTGTGAGTTCCCAAGTTAAAATAGCTGTAAATGTGGAAGCCTGAAACACATTCATTCATCATAAACACTCCTGTGTGAAGTACCTGAGGCGGGGACTGAACCCTCGTCTGCTGGTCGGAGGTCTGCGTCCTTCCCACTGTTCCATCGCTGTGGACGATCAACACAGAGACGTTCATCAACCTGCAGAGACACAAAGTCTGTCTTTGTCTTCTGTTGTCCCTTAAAACATCTTAAACATGCAGATAATCCATTAAAACATCCTAAATGTAAAGAGAATCCTTGAAAAAACCCTAAAACTCTTCCCAAGACATGAGTCATAATCATAACCAATGATGACCTGGGAAGTTGAACCTTCACTGAAATATTGAGAAGACTTTCCAGAGTCCTGAGAGCTCAACTGGAAGAGAAACTGCTCCACATTCTGAAGGTTGTGAGTTCAAAGCCTACTTTTTGCCAATTGTGTTTTTCTATATATATTTTATTTTGCACATTCTGCACTCAACCATTCAGACTCCCATTTTTTATGTTAAACAGCTACTTTGCTGCATATATTTATGTTTTTTATGTATGTATGTGTATATGTTTATATGAATGTGTATAAATGAGTGAACAGTTACATTTTGTAAGTGAAGCTTCATTGTTCGTTGTTATTTATCATTTTCAAAATAAACTAAAACAGCCTTTTCTGTTAGCAAAATAAAAGCACGTGTATCTTTATGTTAACTCCAGGTTATTAATAGGTAAAGGGTGACACCTGGTGGCTGAAGAGTGGAACTGCATCATCTACTCAAAAAGTAGGAAGAATTAAAAAAATAATTTCTGGTCCTATACTCCCTTTATCTATGTTTGTACTTTAGTTAAATACAAAACAATGTAATTCTTCACTTATTTATATATGTATAAATACACATACTTACAAGCATATATACATAAGGGCAGTGACAATACGGCAGACTCACCCATGCCAAAAAAGGACTGCACCCCCTAAACTCAGGTTTGCAAAGGCTGACAAAGACAAACTTTTCAGGACTTTTAGTAGACCTCATACCATGCAAGTACAACAAATTGGATGATTGTCCGACTTTGCTGTACTTAGATAGGGGGTGCAGTCACATTTCGGCAGTCTATGCCGCTACATTTCAGAAAGAAATACTGTAGTTTTTACTCCACTAAATTAACTTGACAACATTCGCAGAGCCAAAGCTCTCCATTTTGCTGTGATTCATACAATCCTACGGCGCGTGGAGCTGCAGATGTAGACGGTGAAAAGATACGATCATCAGCACAGCCGCTCTGCGATCTCTCCTCATACGTTACGCGTGCAGTGTAGCCAAAACATTACACACCAAGATACTTAAATACTTTAATACTTTCTGCTGAACAGCCAGCTAAATCACAAGTTGAAGTTATCGTAAATTCGCAAGCGGAAATCGTCGCAATTCCTGAGTTGAAATCGTCACAATTCGCAATTGTTGTAAACTCCCCCGTTTCCCAGGCGGAAGTCACTGATGTAGTCAAACAACTCCACAGTGGCAAAGCCCAGGGGATTGATGAGATCCGTCCAGAAATGCTCAAGGCTCTGGGTGTGGAGGGGCTGTCCTGGTTGACACGACTCTTCAACATTGCGTGGAAGTCTGGGACGGTGCCTAAGGAGTGGCAGACCGGGGTGGTGGTTCCCCTTTTTAAAAAGGGGGACCAGAGGGTGTGTGCCAATTACAGGGGTATCACACTTCTCAGCCTCCCTGGTAAAGTCTACTCCAAGGTGCTGGAAAGGAGGGTTCGGCCGATAGTCGAACCTCGGGTTGAGGAGGAACAATGCGGATTCCGTCCTGGTCGTGGAACAACGGACCAGTTCTTCACTCTCGCAAGGATCCTGGAGGGAGCCTGGGAGTATGCCCTACGGGTCTACATGTGTTTTGTGGATTTGGAGAAGGCGTATGACCGGGTCCCCCGGGAGATACTGTGGGAGGTGCTGCGGGAGTATGGGGTGGGGGGGGTCTCTACTCAGGGCCATCCAATCTCTGTACGACCAAAGCGAGAGCTGTGTCCGGGTTCTCGGCAGTAAGTCGGACTCGTTTCAGGTGAGGGTTGGCCTCCGCCAGGGCTGCGCTTTGTCACCAATCCTGTTTGTAATATTTATGGACAGGATATCGAGGCGTAGTCAGGGTGGGGAGGGGTTGCAGTTCGCTGGGCTGGGGATCTCATCGCTGCTCTTTGCAGATGATGTGGTCCTGATGGCATCATCGGCCTGTGACCTTCAGCACTCACTGGATCGGTTCGCAACCGAGTGAGAAGCGGTTGGGATGAGGATCAGCACCTCTAAATCGGAGGCCATGGTTCTCAGCAGGAAACCGATGGAATGCCTTCTCCAGGTAGGGAATGAGTCCTTACCCCAAGTGAAGGAGTTCAAGTACCTTGGGGTTTTGTTCGCGAGTGAGGGGACAATGGAGCGGGAGATTGGTCGGAGAATCGGCGCAGC
>NC_041354.1:825000-827500 GCF_004354835.1 Perca flavescens | reverse complement strand
TATAAACCAGAATACAAAATATACATTATATGTTATGAAAAGATCAATGGGCCTCATTCACCAATATCTTCCTAAGTTTTCTCTTAAATATGTTCTTAAGAAAGTTTCTAAGAAAAGTCTATGTCGGATTCATGACGTGTTCTTAAACAGCAGAATTGTTCGCACCTGTGTTCTTAGGATTGATGAATCCCATGTCTTCCTAACTGAAAGCGCATGCCAGTTGTTCCTAATTAGCACAAGATAACGCCCCGCAAATTCCCATATAAGGACATGACCCTTCCTGTGCACCTCCTGGGAAGTGGGAGACTGCGAGATGGCTGTCGGATTCGCGGTGGAGGAAGTACCGAATCTCAAGTTAAAGTACAAATAATACGAGACATATTTACTTTAGTAAAAGTATAGGGTGTCCACTACCACAAACAAGGCCTGGCTTTTAAAAAGAAGTTCCTATGAGTGATTGAGGCCCAATGTCCTTTACATGAGTCTAAAAACCACAGCCTTTACTGGTCCTCATACACATATTCAGAGAGGATGGAGGGGTTGTGTGTGTGTGTGTGTGTGTGTGTGTGTGTGTGTGTGTGTTAGAGGTGGTACGGTTCATGAAAAACATCCAAACCGTCATTTTTGGTTGGCTTGTCTCTGTTTGGGTGTGTGTCGCCCCACAGTTCGTCAGTACACTGTTAATATGCACTAACCACTTACTGCCGTAGTGCCCACTTTCAACACCTACAGTACAGGCCAAACGTTTGGACACACCTTCTCATTCAATGCTTTTCATTTTCATGACTATTTACAACGTAGATTCTCACTGAAGGCATCAAAACTATGAATGAACACATGTGGAATTATGTACTCAATAAAAAAGTGTGAAATAACTGAATTTGTTGATAATGTCTTATGTTTTAGATTCTTCAAAGTAGCCACCCTTTGCTTTTTATTAATAAGGGAAATAATTCCACTAATTAACCCTGACAAGGCACACCTGTGAAGGTAAAACCATTTCAGGTGACTACCTCATGAAGCTCATTGAGAGAACACCAAGGGTTTGCAGAGTTATCAAAAAAAGCAAAGGGTGGCTACTTTGAAGAATCTAAAATATAAGACATGTTTTCAGTTATTTCACACTTTTTTGTTAAGTACATAATTCCATATGTGTTCATTCATAGTTTTGATGCCTTCAGTGAGAATCTACAATGTAAATAGTCATGAAAATAAAGAAATACATTGAATGAGAAGGTGTGTCCAAACTTTGGCCTGCACTGTATGTTAAAACACTGACTGGAAATGACGAGTGGGATGAGCGAGACGAACGAAAACTCATGGCACCTGATTGGAAGAATGCGCCACGTGGGTCTGGCTGCTCCCGAATTTCAAGACATGCTCTAATGGCGTCTCGTTGTGGATACGATCTTGTATTTTACAGAAATAGTTCACCAAAACATGTTTCTGAAAGCATTTTAAGAGAGAAATAGGCCGTGCAGTTGCTGAATCTGTCTTCATTTCAGGCCAAAACATCAGGCCACTTACGTGAGGCTACGGTGAAAGCTCCGCAGAACTGAGAAACAGTCTTAAGTGTGGTGTTGGGGAACATTGATTACTGGATAGAGAGCTGATGCTGCAATGTTTCTGATGATGAGATAAAGAAGTCATGTTTGATAAAAAAGCTGACGGTTGGCAAGGCGATCTGATAGATAACATTTTACTGGAACTGAAACTAACTAACCACCCACACACACACACACACACACACACACACACTCATACACAGACACACATATACACACACACACACACACACACACAAACAGACACAAACACACAAATACACACAGACATTCACAGCATACACAAATAAACACACACATACAGACATACAAGCACGTACACACATACACACACAAATACACACACAGACACAAACACACAGAAACACAGACAGACACACACACACACACACACACACACACATACACACACAGAGACACACACAAACACAGACACACATACAAACACAGACACACACACACACACACAAAAAAGTGTCAACAACTTCAAGAAAAGTAACAAAAACACCCTTAAACCCATAAATTGTTCTGTTTTTGTTTTGTCATATTTATATTTCTGGAAACCTTCACTTTTATAGAAAATGATGTTAGACGAGTATCAGCCAATCAGCACTCACCATGACATGCAGCAGCCTCAAGCAGAAGAGTCTCAGGCTCCGGGCCAGTCCCCCGAAATCTAGAGCGCTCCTTTAATGAGTCAACAGGCTGAAACAGACCATAATAACTTCATGTTCAAGCGTATTGTCATGTGCACTTAAAAGTACAAAGTACAGAGAGAATGCAATGAAATGTGCTTTGCCCTGGTCCCTACAAACTCTTCTCATAAACACACACACACACACATACACACACACACACACACACACACACACACACACACACTCTCCTCTCTTAATAATGTGTGTATGAAGACCCGTCAGCCTCTTTGGTTTTTT
>NC_041354.1:815071-822000 GCF_004354835.1 Perca flavescens | reverse complement strand
CTGGTGTCTCCTCCTCTCCTCCAGGGCCTCCCTGCTCCTTCCTCCTGCTGGTGCTGAAGGAGCGAGGAGACGAGGGAAGGAGGGAGGAGACGAGGGAAGGATGGAGGGTGTGTATGTGTGTAACCTGTGAGCTGGTGTCTCCTCCTCTCCTCCAGGGCCTCCCTGCTCCTTCCTCCTGCTGGTGCTGAAGGAGCAGCTGACGGAGCTGCAGGCCGCCCTGCTCGCCTCCTTCCTGGACATGGAGGAGTACAGGAAGTCCTCCTCCCCCCAAGGTCCCGCCTCCCCTCTGGACTGGACCAATGGGCTGCTGCTCCTCCACAGCTGCCCCCCTCCTCTGGACCAGCACCTCCTCCGTCTGCTGGGACACTCTGCAGTAAGACTCCTTACCTCGTCTCCTCCCTCCTTCCCTCTTTCCCTTGTCTTCTCCGTCCTCCCCTTGTCTCCTCCCTCCTCCCCTTGTCTCCTCCGTCCTTCCCTTGTCTCCTCCCTCCTCCCCTTGTCTCCTCCGTCCTTCCCTTGTCTCCTCCCTCCTCCCCTTGTCTCCTCCGTCCTTCCCTTGTCTCCTCCCTCCTTCCCTTGTCTCCTCCCTCCTTCCCTTGTCTCCTCCTCCTTCCCTTGTCTCCTCCCTCCTCCCCTTGTCTCCTCCGTCCTCCCTTGTCTCCTCCCTCCTCCCTTGTCTCCTCCGTCCTTCCCTTGTCTCCTCCCTCCTCCCCTTGTCTCCTCCGTCCTTCCCTTGTCTCCTCCCTCCTCCCCTTTCTCCTCCCTCCTCCCCTTGTCTCCTCCGTCCTTCCCTTGTCTCCTGTCTCCTCCCCTTGTCTCCTCCCTCCTTCCCTTGTTTCCTCCCTACATTGTGTCCTTCCAGACTACACCGCAACCCCACAGTTTTGTGTGTTGTGTGTGTGTGTGTCTGTGTGTGTGTGTGTGTGTGTGTGTGTGTGTGTGTGTGTGTGTGTGTGTGTGTGTGTGTGTGTGTGTGTGTGTGTGTGTGTGTGTCTCTCTCTCTTTCAGGTGAGCAGCAGCCAGAGGAACAGGAAATCCCCGCTGAATGCTGCTGGTCTGCAGCAGCTTCCCTCTAGGTAACTACACACACACACACAGTATGCAGAGACAGACACACACACACAGTGTGCAGAAACACACACACACACAGTGTGCAGAAACACACACACAGACACACACACAGTGTGCAGAAACACACACACCGAGAGACACACACAGAAATACACACAGTGTGCAGAGACACACACACACACACAGTATGCAGAGACAGAAACACACACAGTGTGCAGAGACACACACACAGACACACACACAGTGTGCAGAAACACACACACCGAGAGACACACACAGAAACACACACAGTGTGCAGAGACACACACACACAGAGAAACACACACACACACACACAGAGACACACACAGCATGCAGAGACACACACACCCACAGTATGCAGAAACACATACACACACACACACAGTATGCAGAGACACACACACACACACACACACACAGACACACACATAGAGAAACACACAGACACAGAGACACACACACAGAGGATGTGCTGTGTTCGGAGTGTTCTGATTGGACCGTGTGGTTGTTGATGTTCAGAGTGTTCTGATTGGACCGTGTGGTTGTTGATCCTCAGGTTGATCCAGTATCCCGCGGCGCCCTCTAAAGGACGGATCACCGTGACGACGGAGGACCTGGCCTGTCTGGGCAGCGGCGAGTTCCTCAACGACGTCATCATCGACTTCTACCTCAAGTTAGTCTGAGTCAGTCAGGAAGAGAACCAACCAATCAGAGAGCTGGAACTCCCTTAAAGGGATACGCCACTGTTTGTTGAAATAGGTCTTTTCACGGTCTACCCTGGCTGTAGATAGGTGGGCCAATGCATTTTATGTTTCAGTGCAAGTAATTAGGTTGTTTTTTTTGTCTTTTGGTGGCTCACTTTTACTCACAACATGCTAACCGGCAACATAGGATTCCATTCACTACGCTAAGCTAACTAGCGGTGGCAATGCATGCCCAAAAAAATGCATTGGCCCGCCTATCTCCAACTAGGGGAGACCGTGATAAACCCTATTTCAACAAACTGTGGTATATCCCTTTAAGCTACATTCACACCACAAGTCTTAGTCCCTAATTCAGATTTTTTTGCTCAGATGTGATTGGTTGTTGATCACATGACCTTTTTAAATGTAGCCTATATATCAGATTTCAGTGTGAACTGTTGTGTGGTCACCAATACCATGACATCAGACGCAGCACACTGTTAGCACTAAAGTTAGGGAGGTTATGGAGGAAGTCAGCATTTTAGCTTTTAATTCAAAATGTTTGTGTAATGGCAGCTGTAACATTAAAGTGATGGTTGGGAGTAATTTCACCCTAGGGTCCTTTGAGGCTTTTCTCGGAGGAAAAGATGTTTTTGCTCTTCTCCCGACTGGTTTCGGCAAGAGTTAGATCTGATTGGTTGATTTGGTCCGTCTATCACCAACTATAGGTGGTGATAGACAGATGGTTTATCCAATCGGATAACCAGGATTTTTGCCCCTTCCCAAAAGTTCTCCAACGGAAAGTTCCCAGATGGATATGCCGAGCTAATGAGAAACGATCCATCTGGTGGAGTCTGGTTAGACATTTGTCACCTTTTTTGTAAATTTGTTGCCTTTTCAGACATTTTTGTACGCTTTTTGGCGCATTTTTGTTGACATGAAGCCCTACAAAAGTCATCAGAAGAGTTCCTGATGATACATTTTTTTTTAACAACAGCCTGAATATGAAAAAACTCTCTCTGAGTCTCAGAGTCAGCAAATCTGCCCAAATTCAGCTTTTGAAAAAGAAAAAGAGTCTACTAAAGCTTGTGTAACTATGGGGAATGAAACCTCCATGTGAAGCATCTGGACCCATTGGTGGTGAGATGAACCAGAGATATGGACCCAACTGCTTGAGACTTTATGCAGAAACGGACATATTTCTGATTATTTCTTTGATACGGGTGTGACAATAGATTACAGCAGAGACAGGCTGTGGACTGTCTACAAAGTTAGTTTGATAACTAACAAAAGGGTCTGAAGACCAAAACAATTAAATAGTCTGAGAAACTATTAAATTAAGAATAAAATGAATTGCCCTGTAGCTGAAATGTGCTATATAAATAAAGCTGCCTTGCCTTTTGAATGTGAAGTAACTGCAGTTTAAAAAACACTGTTCTGTGTTCTTAACACAACTAGGAGGGCCAAAATGTATCGTGAACCCAAATTGCCAGGGCCCGATTTGGCCCGTGGGCCTTGAGTTTGACACCTGTGTTCGCTGTTCTCCAGGTATCTGGTTGTGGAGGGAGTGGGGGGTCCGGTGGCCGACAGGAGTCACATCTTCAGCAGCTTCTTCTACAAACAGCTGAGCAGACGGAGAGCTGCCGGGGACGACAGCACCACCTCTGTACCGTAAGTCAGCGCTAATAATCTGCTGATTATTATTATCGTTTGTTAATAAAAGACAGAATTAGGGCTACCGCTGTCTGAAAATCCTGGTTATCTGATTGGATCCAACTATGCTGGGCGAAAGAAACCAACCTAAGGACTCCCCAGAGCTAGGTTAAAGGGCCAGTCTCTCATAAAGTACTAGGAAGTATGTCAAAGTAAAAGTACGTTACCATAAAAAGACTTAAGAATATCTACTGCAGTAAAAGTCAAAGTATTTGTTTTTCCATTGGTTATTGTAGATACAGTTGCATGGTATATTCCATGTAGAGGCTCAGTCATGTCTCTTATGTATCTTCTGTATAGAGCAGTGGGGGTCAAACTCATTTTCCCAGAGGGCCACACTGGAAAAGGAGAATCACACCAAGGGCCAGACATGCTTTGGTTACTGAATGTCACTCTTTTTTAACATTTTGGTCTTTTTTTTTTTTCCTCATTTTTGTTGGTGTTTTTGTGGCTTTCTCCGACATTGTCACCTTTTCTGTAAATGAGTTGCTTTTTCTGACATTTTTTTGACACAAAGCTCTACAGAAGTCATCAAAAGAGTTCCTTCTGGGGGAGTTTCTGAGTCTCAGAGTCGGCAAATCTGCCATATTCTGCTTTTAAATGTCACGTAACTGCAGTTTAAAAAACACTGTCCTGCGTTTTTGGTTCGGTGCACAACTAGGAGGGCCAAAATGTATCGTGAACCCAGATTGATATATACGGGCCTTGAGTTTGACACAGGTGGTATAGAGAGCCGAAGTCCCGCCCCACCCGGTGGACCTCATGGGACCTTAAGTCAGAAAAAATATGACCGGTAGTGAACAGGGGAGAGGCAAATCATTTTTTGATCTTGTTTGAATTGAGCCACGGATTACACATCTGATGTTCGTCAGTTAGCCTTGGTTTGTCATATGACTTCTTAGTTTAGTGTGAAACAGCTCTGTTCCACAACACATGTAACGTTAGTTTAACTGCTGGGTTTTATCCAGTCAGGTGTTCTCAGCAGAGAAGCTAAAGAACAAAGAGAGACCCTCTGATTATTGTATAATAATCCACACAGACATCGGAGCTTCAGCCACACCTCATCCATGAAGTGTGTAGTCTTTCTAATGACGTGTTTTCAGTCTGATACTTCAACAGTTTAACAATAAACGGAGACTTTCTTTGGTTGAAAAATAACGTTTTAAATTGACGAACGTCAGATTTGTAATCCAGGGCTCAATTCAAACAATACTTATTATCTCTCCGTTGACCCTCGTTCATATTTTTTTCGAAAGCTAGGTCCCATTGGCTGGAAGTAGAAGGGGGCGGGACTTCGGCTCTCTATAGAGTAAAGGAGCTGGTTCTTCATGTTAGATTAGTTTTGTTGAATAAATCTATTGTGTGTGTGTGTGTGTGTGTGTGTGTGTGTGTGTGTGTGTGTGTGTGTGTGTGTGTGTGTGTGTGTGTGTGTGTGTGTGTGTGTGTGTGTTTTCCCCAGTGATCGAGACATGAGGCATCAGAGGGTTAAAACGTGGACTCGCAACGTGGACATCTTCACCAAAGACTTCCTGTTTGTTCCTGTCAATCAAGAGTAAGAACCAATCTCCTCTCCTCCTTTAACAAGTTACAGTACAAGTTAGGTAGGCTGGGGGGGGTTGTGTGTCTCTGTGTGTGTGTGAGTCCTATCAGAAGAAGAGCTCCTGACTCCCAGATGTGGTTGTTTACGTCTCCGTCTCTTTAAATCTCAGTCATTGCTGTTCTGATTATTCTCTGTTTGTCCCATGTTCTCTTCATCTTCTCTTTGAAGCCATTTTATGACTGCTTGTCACATTTTTACTGTCTTTTTTCTGTGCAACATTTGGCCCATGTTTGGCCATTTCTTTGTTTAGTTATTGGGGCATTTTTTCCAGACATTTTGTCCCGTTTTTATGGATGTTTTCGTGCAACATATTTAACATTTTCATTCCATTTTTTAGCAATTTTTGTTAGATTTTTCTAGCCAAGTCCCCCTCTAAACATATGATTGGTTTTGGGAGATTAAGTCCACGTTGTCACTGTTTTTTAATGCGTGTCTGTTTTTTTATGTTTGTGTCTTTTTCCTTTAATGTTTTCCAAAGTTTCCTAGCTGGAGCATCGTTGTCTGAGAGATCTTTTAATAACTTTTAATAACAGGACATGTTCTGTATTTAAACTGCTGCTACAGACATCACTTGTGTTTGTAATTATGGGTCATACGCTGCCAGAACTTTCTCTCTCTTACTCTACACAGTTATTTCTCCGAGTTTAGAGGAAAAATAAGTCCAAGCTGATGGTTTCAATCCTATCCTGTTGGTGTGTGTGTGTGTGTCTCTCTCTCTGTGTTTGATAATCAAAGGGAAGCTCCCCAGAGCCCCCTAAATATGTGTGTGTCCCCCCCCCGTGTTGAAACAAAGCCTTGACCTGTGCTGACTTCCCTTCTTCACCAGAGAAATGGTTCGACATTCCTGTCCTCCACAATCTCTCAGGGAGAAAGAGAAGAGGAGATGTGCTTCCAGCCCAGTTTTTAAAAAACTTTATGTGGGAAAACACACACACACACACACACACACACACACACACACACACACACACACACACACACACACACACACACACACACACACACACACACACATTAATCATTCCTAACTGAGTGTTTCTTACCATACATTAAAAGTGTGTGTGTGTCGTCACGGTTTCCAACTGAAAGCTAGCGAGCGACTGGAGTCCCAACGACTTCAGCCGACTCTCTAAGACCTTCAGGAGGTCTATTATGGGATGGCTTCACACTTCACAACTGCTGCTTTTCCTTTTATAGTTGTCCCTTTTTCATGGCATCTTTTTGTGCCATATTTGGGATGTTTTTTAGGGTATGTTGGGGAGATTTTGGGGCAATCTTCGCACCATCTTCGGCAACATTCAGACAATGTTTGTGCAACTTTTGTTGTATTATTTTTGCATTTCTTCAGACATTTTGTCCCTTTTTTATGGAGGTTTTTGTGTCACTTTCTAATCATTTTCATTCCATGTTTCTCACATTTTATCGACCGTTTCGTGCAACATTTGGGCTGTTTTTTGTTCAACATCCTGACCATTTTCATGCCACTTTAAAGATGTTTTTCTGGGCATGTTTATTCCATTTTCATCCAGTCTTTGTGTAACTTTTAACCCATTTAATGTGCAGTTTCTGAGCAATATTCCCACCATATTTTGGAAGATTTGGGCTGTTTTTTGTGCAACATTCTTAACATTTTCATTCCATGTTTCTCACGTTTTATCGACAGTTTCTGAGCAATATTCGAAACATCTTTTGCAACATTTGGGCTGTTTGTGCAACATCTTGACCATTTTTATGCCACTTTAAATATGTTTTTGTGCCACTTTAAAGACACTTTCATGCCACTTTAAAGATGTTTTTCTGGCCATGTTTGTTCCATTTTCATCCAGTCTTTGTGTAACTTT
>NC_041354.1:782571-810071 GCF_004354835.1 Perca flavescens | reverse complement strand
GAGTCAGACTCAGAGCAGACAACCGTTACCATAGCAACCCACCGGAGCCGGTAACGTTGCCACGACAACCCACCCGTTAACTCACCTGTGCAATTAGTATATTTTTATACGTTGTCAATGTTTGATTTACTTTGAAAGGTTTAATGCTTTAAATAAAGTTTTTTCAAACAAAGATTTAATTGTCCAGTTGGTCTTTGTGTGTGTGTGTGTGTGTGTGTGTGTGTGTGTGTGTGTGTGTGTGTGTGTGTGTGTGTGTGTGTGTGTGTGTGTGTGTGTGTGTGTGTGTGTGTGTGTCTCTGTGTGTGTGTCTCTGTGTGTGTGTCTCTGTCTGTGTGTGTGTGTGTATCTGTGTGTGTGTGTGTGTGGGGGGGACTGTGTGTGTGTGTGTGTGTGTGTGTGTGTGTGTGTGTGTGTGTGTGTGTGTGTGTGTGTGTGTGTGTGTGTGTGTGTGTGTGTGGGTGTGTGGGGGACTGTCTGTGTGTGTGTGTGTGTGTGTATCTGTGTGTGTGTGTGGGGGGGGGGGACTGTCTGTGTGTGTGTGTGTGTGTGTGTGTGTATCTGTGTGTGTGTGGGGGGACTGTCTGTGTGTGTGTGTGTGTGTGTGTGTGTGTGTGTGGGGGGACTGTGTGTGTGTGTGTGTGTGCATGCAACTGTGTGTGCGTCTGTGTGTGTGCGTCTGTATCTATGTGTGTGTGTGTGGGGGGGGGACTGTGTGTGTGTGTCTTTCTGTGTGTGTGTGTGTGTGTGTGTGTGTGTGTGTGTGTGTGTGTGTGTGGTGGGGGGACTGTGTGTGTGTGTCCAGCCAATGTGTGTGTGTGTCATTGTGTGGATGTGTGTGTGTGGGTGTGTGTGTAATAAACATTTAGAGACTAAACCCCTGCCCCCTGGAAGCCAATAAGATTATATTTAAACATTCTGGATCAGTATTAAATATTCATAAATTAAACATTTAGAGACTAAACAGGCGATTACTGGAAGGTAAGATTATATTTAAACATTCTCCACAGTATTAAACATTCATAAATTAAACATTTAGAGACTAAACACCAGATTACTGGAAGGTAAGATTATATTTAAACATTCTCCACAGTATTAAATATTCATAAATTAAACATCTAGACTATGTCAACAACTCTACTTCAGAAACTGCACTAAAAAATGAAAATGGTCGACATGTTGTACAAAAAGAAGCTCAAATGTTGCAAAGATTTGCTCGGGAACTGCATGTAAAATGTCACGAAATGTGACAAAAATATGTCATGGAAATAGTTCAGATAATGTGATGAGAAATGTTCCAAAAGTTGAGCCCAGAATGAGCCATAAGTCACTGATAGATACTAGAGATGGATGGAGAGCCTGGGAAACAGGCCTAAGGTAAGGGGGTGTGTCTGTGTATATCTGTGTGTGTGTGTGTGTGTGTGTGTGTGTGTGTATATATCTGTGTGTGTGTGTGTGTGTGTGTGTGTATATCTCAGTGTGTGTGTGTCTCTTTGTGTGTGTGTGTGTATATCTCAGTGTGTGTGTGTATTTGTATATCTCAGTGTGTGTGTGTCTCTTTGTGTGTGTGTATGTCTCAGTGTGTGTATATATATCTGTGTGTGTGTGTGTATATATATATATCTGTGTGTGTGTATATATATATCTGTGTGTGTGTGTGTGTGTGTATATCTCAGAGTGTGTATATCTGTGTGTGTATATCTCAGTGTGTCTCAGTGTGTGTGTGTCTCAGTGTGTGTGTATATCTGTGTGTGTGTATATCTCAAAGTATATCTCAGTGTGTGTGTATATCTCAGTGTGTGTGTCTCTTTGTGTGTGTGTGTATATCTCAGTGTGTGTGTGTGTCTGTGTGTATGTATATCTCAGTGTGTGTGTCTCTTTGTGTGTGTGTGTATATCTCAGTGTGTGTGTGTGTGTCTCTTTGTGTGTGTGTGCGTGTCCTCCATTAATCCTGTCATCCTATAAAAGATGTCTGCTATTGTTGTCGGTGACCCAGCGGGGGGGTCAGAGTCTGCTCCTCTTTAGGATCTAATCATGCTAACTCCCTTTAACTTCTAGTGGTTCCTCAACACTCTTTACTTTAGGACTTAATCTTGGAAAATACCACCAAAATAGATTTTTAAAAAGCACCCAAAATGTTGGTAAAAAAGCGCCAAAAACTTTGGTAAAAAAAATGCTATAAACATTGGAAAATGGCGCCAAAAATGTTGGTAAGAAAGCGCCAAAAATGTTGCTAAAAATGCACCAAAAACATTGGAAAATGGTGCCAAAAATGTTGGTACAAAAATGACGTAAAAAAGCCCCAAAAACGTTGATAAAAAAGCACCAAAAACATTGGTATAAAAGCACCAACATTTTTGGTAAAAAACCCCCAAAAACGTTGATAAAAAAGCACCAAAAACCAAAACATTTTTTGCCCCAAAAACGTTGATAAAAAAGCACCAAAACATTGGTTAAAAAGCGCCAAAAACATTGGAATATGGCGTAAAAAAAGCGCTAAAATCTTGGTAAATAAGCACCAAAAACCTTTTTCACTCAAATTGATTCATCCAATTTATCCTATTGGATTACGTGTGTGTGTGTGTGTGTGTGTGTGTGTGTGTGTGTGTGACTGTTTGTATCTGTTTGTGTGTGTGTGTGTCTCCGTGTGTGTGGGTCTAACAGTTTTGCTTCTAAATATTTGGAGATCATTTTTCCATCCTTTGACCAATGGTTTCAGCTCTAATCAAACTGAAGACACGTAAACATACGCAGCTGTTAACTGAATAATCATAAGTTGACAAAACAAAACCTAATACATTGAAACATATTTACAACATGAGTGGTAAGCGTGTTAAAGTTGAGTTATATTGAGTTCTATTTAGTCTAAACTCTGGCGCTGGGATTATAGAGGACGATGAAACGTGTTGAGTGAAACGTAGCGGGGGAAAGCTCCCAGCGCGACCTTTGACATCGTAGAAAGCTTAGCTTAGTGGTCAGGTAATCTGAGATCAGTCGCCGTGACGACCACCTGGCTGTCGCTGGGATGCTTTACTGGAAACTACCTGGACAAACATCTTCCAGGTCTGACACGCACACGTCTCGCCCTCCCCACCCCCAAAATACACACATAAACACGTAAACATGTCAGTATTAGTGCCTAGCAGACCATAATGTAGCCGTAAGCAGATATAGTACAAAAACGCCAAAGAAACGCCAACAATGTTGCAATAAAAGCGCTGAAAAACCATCAGAAAAAATGTGCCATAAACGTAAAAAAAAGCACCAAAAACTTTGGGAAAATGGCGGCAAAAACATTGGTAAAAAACATCGAAAAAAAACGGCAAAAATGTTGGAAAAATTGCGCCAAAGACTTTGGTAAAAAAGTGCCAGAAACATTGCTAAAAAAGCCACCAACAAGTTTTGGTAAAAACGCACCAAAAACATTGGAAAATGGCGCCAAAAATGTTGGTAAAAAAGTGCCAAAGCCTTTGGTAAAAAGCACCAAAAATGTTTGTAAAAAAGTTCAAAAACTTTGGTGGCTAAAACGTTGTTAAAAATTGCAGAAAATGGCTTAAAAACCAAAAATGTTGGTAAAAAAGTGGCAAAAAAAAAAAATGGAAAAACTTTGCACCAAAAAATTGTTGGGCCAAAAAAAAAAAGCGCCTAAACCTTTGGTAAAAAGCACCAAAACCTTTGGTAAAAAGCACCAAAAATGTTGGGTAAAAAGCACCAAAAATGTTGGTAAAAAAGCACCAAAAACTTTGGTAAAAAAGCACCAAAAACATTGAAAATGGCACCAAAAATGTTGGTAAAAAAGCGCCTAAACCTTTGGTAAAAAAGCGCCAAAACCTTTGGTAAAAACCACCAAAAATGTTGGTAAAAAAGCACCAAAACCTTTGGTAAAAAGCACCAATAATGTTGGTTAAAAAACACCAAAAACATTGGTAAAATAGCGGCAAAAACATTGGAAAATTGCACCAAAAACGTTGGTAAAAAAAAGTGCCAAAAATGTCAGAAATAAGTGCCAAAAACATTGGAAAATTGTGCCACAAATGTTGGTTTATTTACCAACATTTGTGGCACCATTTTCCATTTCCAACATTGGTAAAAAAAGCGCAAAAAACGTTGGGAACAAAGCTCCATACCTGGTGTCAGAAACCCTTTGACCCTGTATTTGTGTAACGCCCAGTGGCGCACTAACGAGCCTGTGTGTGTGTGTGTGTGTGTGTGTGTGTGTGTGTGTGTGTGTGTGTGTGTGTGTGTGTGTGTGTGTGTGTGTGTGTGTGTGTGTGTGTGTGTGTGTGTGTGATCTACGTTAACCAACGGTGACCTGTTGCAGCTCCGACCACTCGCCGCCGCCACCACAGCTCTGAGTCTCTGGTACTCATCCACTCCAGATTAACTAATGGGATTAAAACGTCTCTCCGTCCATCTGCTGGGGAGGGACGGAGAGAGAGAGAGAGAGAGAGAGAGAGAGAGAGAGAGAGAGAGAGAGAGAGAGAGAGAGAGAGAGAGACAGAGAGAGCGTCGCCGGGACGTCCTGAGCCAGCTTCCTGTTTGATGCGTGGACTGTGGCGGTGAGGAGGGGAACAGCTGATGTGCTGAGGAACGCCGGAGTCAGAAGAAGAAGAAGAGTCCGGCTGGACGGACCCTCAGATCTTTGGGACAAATGGCGGGAAAGTTTGGGAGGTTGGTGCTGTGGACACTCGCTGTGCTGCTGCTGTCAGGATACATCTACATAGAGACAGGTACATCCACATCCACATCACATCATATATATAGAGACAGGAGATAGATATATATATATATATATATATCTATATATATAGATATATATATAGGCAATTGGTGCTTTAACAAAATATCTTCACACTTAGAGTTTAGATCAATAATCATCAGTAATGTTGATATAATGACTAAGTGGGTATAGGCCAATAACAGAACAATTACAACAGTCTGATGAGGTCAGAACATGACATCACTTTACTGTAATGCAGCCTTTACAACCAGGAACAGACACTTATGTCATATTACGATATTACCATATTCAAAATCTTAGATGAAATCTAGTCTCATATCATGATATCGATATAATATCCATATATTGCCCAGCTCTACACACAGGTGTTCAGATTATACAAGTACAACTACAGTATATATATATGTATATGTATATATATATGTATATGTGTATATGTATATGTATATGTATATATATATGTATATGTATATATATATATATATGTATATATATATATATATATATATATATGTATATGTATATATATATATATGTATATATATATATATATATGTATAAGTGGTGCTTTACGTAGAGGCTCTGTCGGGCAGAAAACCTGAATCCACTTTTTTGAAGCACTTTTCGACGTTTTCGTTGTTTTTTTGGCGCTTTTAGATGTTTTTGCACAACAGATACACTACAAGTATTCTGATCCTTGACTAAAGTAAAACTACCAACAGATATACTACAAGTATTCTGATCTCTGACTAAAGTAAAACTACCAACAGATATACTACAAGTATTCTGATCCCTGACTAAAGTAAAACTACCAACAGATATACTACAAGTATTCTGATCCCTGACTAAAGTAAAACTACCAACAGATACACTACAAGTATTCTGATCCCTGACTAAAGTAAAACTACCAACAGATATACTACAAGTATTCTGATCCCTGACTAAAGTAAAACTACCAAAACATTCATGTATAAGTCGGCGCTGTCTGGGGCAGAAAACTTACCGAAACCTATTTCATGTTTTTTTGTATTTTGTCTGTGATTTCTTCTGACTCCATCTGAGCTAAATCACTCAATAATATGTTAACAAATCAGCCTTTTTTTGTCACAATTCTTGAAGAAAAAGGGATAAGTTTTGGACAAGTTTTCTGCCCGACAGCGCCGATATATATATATCCTTAAAAGCAGACAAGTAATTCTGAGCTTCGTGTAAAATATCAGCAGTAAAAGTACACAAGTATTTCCAGCAGATGCGACTCCTGACCGGACGGACTCGGACCAACGTGGTGGATATTTGGGCACTCCAGCGGACTCGGATCAGCTTCTATACAGACGACACGCCGCTGTAACTCGGAGAAAAAGGAATATCTTGTTTCCCAGCGGAGTCAAACTTTGCTCTCAGGAGACATTCGACCAGGCCGTCGCCAACCACCTCAACTACTTTCACCTCAGAGGTACGTCGGCACGTTCAGGTTCAGAGGATTTCAGATGTGCAGAAACTCCTCACGTTTGGTCCTTTTTAAAGGGTAACGTTAACAGCTTTTATCACCCTGGACTCCATGTCTCCATGTTTGTGTGTCTGAGTGTCTGATGTGAACAATAGTCTCTGAAACTGGTCCAGTAGTAAACCAGAACCGAGCTGTAATGTAACCCTACAGGACTAATGTTCAGCAGCAGTTAGTTACAACATTATGGGATGGATCCCTACAGAGATAGACCTTTTAGTTAAAGAGTAAGATCCTTTTAGTTTAACATGAAACATCCCCAAAATGACCATCACCAAACTCCACCAGACTCCATGTAAATAATCAGGACTTTTAGCGTGTATAGAGCCAGCATATCACCAGACTCCATGTAAATAAAGGACTTTTGGTATGAATTAAGGGTTTATTTCAACCAAACCAGAGTGGTGATTGTTGGAACAGTGGGAAGATGAACCAAGACGGCTTTTCGTAGTTTTAGTTAGTTTCTGTCCACTTTGAATGAAGTGTGTTTTACGATGATGAAAGTCCTGATTATTTACATGGAGTCTGGTTGGTTTGGTGATGGTGAAAAAAGGACACAAACTGACTCCCATCAGTCACTTAGACACAAAAACATGATAAAATAGGATCCAGGTTGACAAAAACCCCCAAAGTTCCTTTATACTTGATACTTTAATACTTGAAGTGTTTTTACTGCAGCTCTTCTCCAGACTCATGTAGGAGCTTAAACTCTAAACGAGTTGGCTGTCATTAAAGGCAGCCGGTCACGCTGAGGTCAAAGGTCATGCAGTCACTTCTTAACCTTCAACATCCTGTTGTGCTTCTTGTCGTCTCGTGGACTCAGTTTTTCCGAAGTTTTTGGCCCTTTTTTGAACCAGTCAGACACTATTTTCTAATAGTTTGACTCATTATTTTGATGGTTTATGTGATAACAATTATTATTTAAATTTTTTCAAAACAAATTGCGCTTTTTCCAACATTCTTCTGATTTTTTTTTTTTTGACGTTTTTGCGAACTTTTTTAATGCTTTTATGACGTTTTTTCGTTAGGTTAAAACGTACCAAACTGCCCCTCTCTTTCTTAGCACGTAGTTATATTATTTCAGGATTCTAACTTGAGTTAACATTGTGTGTTTGTGTTGCAGTGTGTGTCTGTGTTTCAGTGTGAGTTTACATTGTGTGTCTGTGTTGCATTGTGAGTTAACAGTGTGTGTCTGTGTTGCAGTGTGAGTTTATAGTGTGTGTCTGTGTTGCAGTGTGAGTTTATAGTGTGTGTCTGTGTTGCAGTGTGAGTTAACATGGTGTCTCTGTGTTGTGTGTCTGTTTGCAGTGTGAGTTACAGTGTGTGTCTGTGTTGTGTGTCTGTTTGCAGTGTGAGTTACAGTGTGTGTCTGTGTTGTCTGTCTGTGTTGTAATGTGAGTTTATGGTGTGTGTCTGTGTTTTAGTGTGTCTGTGTTGTGTGTCTGTGTTTTAGTGTGAGTTAACATTGTGTGTCTGTGTTGTGTGTCTGTGTTTTAGTGTGAGTTTACAGTGTGTGTCTGTGTTGCAGTGTGAGTTTACAGTGTGTGTCTGTGTTGCAGTGTGAGTTTACAGTGTGTGTCTGTGTTGCAGTGTGAGTTTACAGTGTGTGTCTGTGTTGCAGTGTGTTTGTGTTTCTGTGTTGCAGTGTGAGTTTACAGTGTGTGTCTGTGTTGCAGTGTGAGTTTGCAGTGTGTCTGTGTTGTGTGTCTGTGTTGCAGTGTGAGTTTATAGTGTGTGTCTGTGTTGCAGTGTGAGTTAACATGGTGTCTCTGTGTTGTGTGTCTGTTTGCAGTGTGAGTTACAGTGTGTGTCTGTGTTGTGTGTCTGTTTGCAGTGTGAGTTACAGTGTGTGTCTGTGTTGTCTGTCTGTGTTGTAATGTGAGTTTATGTTTGTGTGTGTGTTTTAGTGTGTCTGTGTTGTGTGTCTGTGTTTTAGTGTGAGTTAACATTGTGTGTCTGTGTTGTGTGTCTGTGTTGCAGTGTGAGTTTACGGTGTGTGTCTGTGTTGCAGTGTGAGTTTACAGTGTGTGTCTGTGTTTTAGTGTAAGTTTACAGTGTGTGTCTGTGTTTTAGTGTGAGTTTACAGTGTGTGTCTGTGTTGCAGTGTGAGTTTACAGTGTGTGTCTGTGTTGCAGTGTGAGTTTGCAGTGTGTCTGTGTTGTGTGTCTGTGTTGCAGTGTGAGTTTACAGTGTGTGTCTGT
Organism: Perca flavescens; assembly: GCF_004354835.1. Classification (NCBI taxonomy): domain Eukaryota; kingdom Metazoa; phylum Chordata; class Actinopteri; order Perciformes; family Percidae; genus Perca; species Perca flavescens. The sequence goes on along the minus strand of NC_041354.1, from coordinate 801,628 downwards.
GTTGCAGTGTGAGTTTGCAGTGTGTCTGTGTTGTGTGTCTGTGTTGCAGTGTGAGTTTATAGTGTGTGTCTGTGTTGCAGTGTGAGTTAACATGGTGTCTCTGTGTTGTGTGTCTGTTTGCAGTGTGAGTTACAGTGTGTGTCTGTGTTGTGTGTCTGTGTTGTAATGTGAGTTTATGGTGTGTGTCTGTGTTTTAGTGTGTCTGTGTTGTGTGTCTGTGTTTTAGTGTGAGTTAACATTGTGTGTCTGTGTTGTGTGTCTGTGTTGCAGTGTGAGTTTACAGTGTATGTCTGTGTTGCAGTGTGACTTTACAGTGTGTGTCTGTGTTTTAGTGTGAGTTTACAGTGTGTGTCTATGTTGCAGTGTGAGTTTACAGTGTGTCTGTGTTGAAATGTGAGTTTACAGTGTGTGTCTGTGTTTCAGTTTGAGTTTACAGTGTGTGTCTGTGTTGCAGTGTGAGTTTACAGTGTGTGTCTGTGTGTGTGTTGCAGTGTGAGTTAGTGTGTGTCTGTGTTGCATTGTGAGTTTTCAGTGTGTCTGTGTTTCAGTGTGAGTTTAGTGTGTGTCTGTGTTGCAGTGAGTTTACTGTGTGTGTGTGTGTGTGTTGCAGTGTGAGTTTACAATGTGTGTCTGTATTGCAGTGACTTTACAGTGTGTGTCTGTGTTGCAGTGTGAGTTTACAGTTTGTGTGTGTGTGTGTGTGTGTGTGTGTTGCAGTGTGAGTTTACAGTGTGTGTGTGTGTGTGTGTTGCAGTGTGAGTTTACAGTGTGTGTGTGTTGCAGTGTGAGTTTACAGTGTGTGTGTGTTGCAGTGTGAGTTTACAGTGTGTGTCTGTGTTTTAGTGTGAGTTTACAGTGTGTGTCTGTGTTTTAGTGTGAGTTTACAGTGTGTGTCTGTGTGTCTGTTTTGCAGTGAGTTTACAGTGTGTGTGTGTTTCAGTGTGAGTTTACAGTGTGTTTCTGTATTGCAGTGTGAGTTTACAGTGTGTGTGTGTGTGTGTGTGTGTGTTGCAGTGTGTGTCTGTGTTGTCTGTCTGTGTTGTAATGTGAGTTTATGGTGTGTGTCTGTGTTTTAGTGTGTCTGTGTTGTGTGTCTGTGTTTTAGTGTGAGTTAACATTGTGTGTCTGTGTTGTGTGTCTGTGTTGCAGTGTGAGATTATGGTGTGTGTCTGTGTTTTAGTGTGTATGTTGTGTGTCTGTGTTTTAGTGTGAGTTTACAGTGTGTGTCTGTTTTGCAGTGAGTTTACAGTGTGTGTGTGTGTGTTTCAGTGTGTTGACAGTGTGTTTGTGTGTTTCAGTGTGAGTTTACAGTGTGTGTCTGTGTTGCAGTGTGAGTTTACAGTGTGTGTCTGTGTTGCAGTGTGAGTTTACAGTGTGTGTCTGTTTTGCAGTGAGTTTACAGTGTGTGTGTGTGTGTGTTTCAGTGTGTTTACAGTGGGTTTGTGTGTTTCAGTGTGAGTTTACAGTGTGTTTCTGTGTTACAGTGTGAGTTTACAGTGTGTGTCTTTGTTGCAGTGTGAGTTTAAAGTGTGTGTCTGTATTGCAGTGAGTTTACATTGTGTGTCTGTGTTGCAGTGAGTTTACAGTGTGTGTGTGTGTGTGTTGCAGTGTGAGTTTACAGTGTGTGTGTTGCAGTGTGTGTCTGTGTTGTCTGTCTGTGTTGTAATGTGAGTTTATGGTGTGTGTCTGTGTTGTCTGTCTGTGTTGTAATGTGAGTTTATGGTGTGTGTCTGTGTTTTAGTGTGTCTGTGTTTTAGTTTGAGTTAACATTGTGTGTCTGTGTTGTGTGTCTGTGTTGCAGTGTGAGTTTACAGTATGTGTCTGTTGCAGTGTGCGTTTACAGTGTGTGTCTGTGTTGCAGTGAGTTTACAGTGTTTGTGTGTGTGTGTTTCAGTGTGAGTTTACAGTGTGTGTCTGTGTTGCAGTGTGAGTTTACAGTGTGTGTCTGTTTTGCAGTGGGTTTACTGTGTGTGTGTGTGTGTGTGTGTGTGTGTTTCAGTGTGAGTTTACAGTGTGTGTCTGTGTTTCAGTGTGAGTTTACAGTGTGTGTCTGTGTTGCAGTGTGAGTTTACAGTGTGTGTCTGTGTTGCAGTGTGAGTTTACAGTGTGTGTCTGTGTTGCAGTGTGAGTTTACAGTGTGTGTCTGTGTTGCAGTGTGAGTTTACAGTGTGTGTCTGTATTGCAGTGTAAGTTTACAGTGTGTGTCTGTATTGCAGTGTGAGTTTACAGTGTGTGTCTGTATTGCAGTGTGAGTTTACAGTGTGTGTGTGTTGCAGTGTGAGTTTACAGTGTTTGTGTGTGTTGCAGTGTGAGTTTACAGTGTTTGTGTGTGTTGCAGTGTGAGTTTACAGTGTTTGTGTGTGTTGCAGTGTGAGTTTACAGTGTTTGTGTGTGTTGCAGTGTGAGTTTACAGTGTTTGTGTGTGTTGCAGTGTGTCAGGAGACGGTTTGGGAAGCCTTTAAGATCTTCTGGGACCGTCTGCCGGAGCGGGACGAGTTCCACACCTGGGTCAGCCGCTGTATGGACGGCTCGGTCAGCGTCATCGAAATCGGAACAAACTTCAGCCAATCAGAGGAGCACATTAGCCTCATCCGCAGCGTGAGTAGTTGATCACCCAGTTATGGTTACAGCCAACAGGACACAATGTACAGAACAGATAGATGAAAGAAAGTTGTGAAAAAGTCTGACTATTTCAGGAATAAAATACATATATGTATAAGTATATGTACAGTACAGGCCAAAAGTTTGGACACACCTTCTCATTCAATGTGTTTCCTTTTTATTTTCATGACTATTTACATTGTAGATTCTCACTGAAGGCATCAAAACTATGAATGAACACATATGGAATCATGTACTTAACAAAAAAGTGTGAAATAACTGAAAACATGTCTTATATTTTAGATTCTTCAAAGTAGCCACCCTTTGCTTTTTTATTAATAAGGGAAAAACTTCCACTAATTAACCCTGACAAGGCACACCTGTGAAGGTAAAACCATTTCAGGTGACTACCTCATGAAGCTCATTGAGAGAACACCAAGGGTTTGCAGAGTTATCAAAAAAGCAAAAGGTGGCTACTTTGAAGAATCTAAAATATAAGACATGTTTTCAGTTATTTCACACTTTTTTGTTAAGTACATAATTCCATATGTGTTCATTCATAGTTTTGATGCCTTCAGTGAGAATCTACAATGTAAATAGTCATGAAAATAAAAAGGAAACACATTGAATGAGAAGGTGTGTCCAAACTTTTGGCCTGTACTATATGTATGTGTGTATAAGTTGTATTTTGGTACTTTTATTTGCTGATGATGTGTTTCTATGTTTCAGAGAGTCGCCATGGCAGCTTCAGTCAACAGGTCAGTTTACATCTCTCTTTCTTACAAAGTGTCCATGTTTAGGGCTTTATGTTGTTTGTATTTTTAAGTTTTTTTGTGATTGTTTGTTTTTGTGTATGTGTTTTTGTGTGTTTGCTTTGTGCTGTTAGTTTCTAATCAAAAAAAGTCGTCATATTTCAGGAAAAAAGTTGTGGTAAATTCCAAAGATTTCAAGAAAAAAGTTAAAATATATATTTTTAAATAAAGGAATATTTTCACTCATTTGTCTGCCGCTCATTCTGTTAATTAAAGCCTGAATGATTGGTGAGTTGAGTGTACCGGTGATTCGTCAGATAAATATTCTCAGACTGTTTGCAGACAAAAGTCTGAAGTATTTTAATAAGAATACGACTCACACGGGGCACAAAACTGTGAGACGTGATAGAAAACTCTGCCGTTAGAAATTAAAGGTACATATAATATATTATATATAATAAAGTATAGAATATGAAAGTGTATGTGTTTTCTTTCATTATGCTGCAGTGTTCCTGTTACCTCAGACCCTCCACCATGCAGGTAACCCTAAAACACATCATATACTTTATGTATTTATGTATACGTACAGTATATATATTCTGTATACATGCATCACACACATACTGTACACTAACCCTATATACAGTAAATGTATATGCAAATATATGTGTGTGTATATATGCAAACAGATCACAGATACACTACATATATCATACATCATCTTAAAATATTTAGACTTCTTCAAAACTTTTTTGATAACTTTTTTCCTGATATATTACGACTATTTTCTGTCTCTGTGTGTTTTCTAAACGTGTGTCTGTCTGTCCTGCAGCTCTGAATCAATGCCCGTCCAGACGGCAGAAGAGGTGACTCAGCCAGGTAAACTCTCACCTGTCAGATTAACGCACTTACAAACCTTTCATTACATGATATTACACGCCAAAAGTCCTGATTATTTACATGGAGTCTGGTGGAAATATGCTGGCTCTATACACACTAAAAGTCCTGATTATTTTCCTGGAGTCTAATGGGTTTGGTTATGGTGATTTCGGGGCTGTTTCACGTTAAACAAGAAGGATCTTTCTCTTAAACAGAAAGCTTTCTTTCTGCAGGATGATGGAAAGCTAAAAGTTGGTCAGGTTTGAAGGTTTGCTGTCAGTGTCGGCCCACCAGAGCACATGTTCGGGAGGCTGATTCCCGTCACACGCTTTGCTCTCAGAATAGATGTGTAAGCCTATTTCCAGGCAGTAGCAGTCTGGTCAATGGAGCGCTGCTGAGCAGATTAGCAGAGGTGTAGACGTGACGGAGTTACTGCAGGACGAGTATCAGGGTTAGTGAGATCATCGCTCTGTAACCGTTTGTATTCCTTCCAACGTGGAGCTGTCATCTGTAGCTTAAAGGCCATCCGCACCAAGAACTTTAACTATAACTATTACCAGTGGAGGACGAAGTATTCAGATCCTACTGCACGGGTGTCAAATTCAACTTCATCAAGGGCCAGACATGTAGAGTTAATTGATGTTAATTTGAGAGAAAAAGTCAAATATTTTGACTGTATTTTTGCACGTCTCATATACTGTAGTCTTCTCACTTACATTTTGGGCCTCATAATGCTGGAAAAAAGTTCTTCAGCCAGCGACAAATACGTTGAAAAAATGCAGAAAAAGGATGAAAAAAACCATCAAAATTGTCTGAAAACGTGACAAAAACATCAGAGAAAGTGGCAAAACATTGAGTGAAGCGTCCAAAATGTTAAAACAAAGTACCTAAAGCACTGAAAAAAAATTGCATAAACGGCCGGAAAATGCGTCAAAAATGTCGAAAAAAAGCACCAAAAACTAGGTGGGCCTAAATGCGGGCCAGATCAGAACCTGCGACGGGCCAGATTTGGCCCTTGAGCCTTGTGTCCTACTGTAAAAGAGTGCGTGCATGCTTGTGTGGAAGAAGTATTTAGATTACTGCAGTAAAAGTACTAACTGTTAAAATACTCCACTCCACTGTCCACCATGAACAGGTGAAGACACTCAGTTTTGTAGCCGTTTGTATTGATACCAACGTGGAGCTGTCATCTGTCTATAAGGGTCATCCACACCAAGAACCGTTACTATAAGCAGCTTGTTCTCATGAACCATACATTTGAAATGCTACGAAAAGTTAAGCACTGTAATTTGTAAGCATTCCATGTATTTATTGCTGTTTGCACCACATTGACTGCTGCTGTATAAGAGCGCTGTGGGCCTCGTAGGGAAGAGGTCGTTGGTGATGTTTGGGTCAAAACTCATTACCACAGGACCTTCAAACCAGGGAGCAGAGTTCGCCTCCTGGGGAAGAAAAAAGACTTTCAAGATTTTGCCAAACTTGCAGGTGTAGTACGTTGATAGGGAGAGCCTAGATGTGTGGAATACCTTTAGAAGCACTGGGCTCAAAAACAGTGAAGTTATTGCATTTTTTATCAGATCAAAAATCATTAAAAATAGGCTGAGCCAGCTTTTCCATATTATAAATAGGGTGAGCCAACTTTTCAATAATTAGCGGGTGCGGTATGTTGATAGGGAGGCCCTAGATATGTGGAGTGATTTTGGAAGCACTAGGCTCAATAAGATTGAAGCTATTGTATTTATTTCCCAATAAAAATATATTAAAAATAGGCTGTGTTCCCTGGGAGTTGTTTTAACCCAAACTACGATCTTTCTCCTAAACATAACCAATCGTTTTGGTGCATAAACTGTCGTCGCCACATGACTTTCACTGTTTGTCACCTAAACTTAACCGTAATGTCCGTTGAAACGATCGGCAGCTCGCGGTGCTCTGTATCCGGCTCACAGTCACCTATTCTCGGGTAACTGAACCACAAACTACCGCTGATACGACAGAGCTCCATGCAGAGCACAAGAAATGTTTAATATTTCCGTATATTTCTGCATTTACTTTCCGTCTTCCTAATTGTGTCTTTTTTTATCTGTTGTCATTTTACAGAGGAAGATGCAATCCCGACCGACCGAGATGATCTTCCAACGGGCTTTGACGTCACTGCTTGGACGCCTCTGCTCTTGGCAACCGAAGGGTCTGTTCAAACAACATCTTTGGCTGAGATTCGTGGGGATTTGACTTCAGAGCCTGCGGATGTTTCCTTGCCCGAAGACACCGAAGACATCCAGAAATCTGGAGGCGAATTAACTTCAGAAACACCTTTTATAGTGGATGTTTCCACAAAGGTTTCAGACTCTTTCACCCACAAACCCTTTGTTGTGACTGTTGAAGAAGTTGGGGAAGAGAAAACTGCCCCAGAAGAGGCTGTAGGGGAAGATGAAATCATTCTGGATCTGGATGTACCTGACTCTGAAGTGGTTAAAGAAGTTACCCCACAAGGTGAGGAGCCACCCTCGGAAATCATGGCCGAAGAATTCCTCACAGAAGCTACTATTGTGGCTCCTACAGACCCTCCGTCAGAACCGGCTACAGAAGCTGCCACACTGGAAGAATTAGGGCAGGAATTATCCCCGGAGCCAGTCGTAACGGAGCATACCCCAGACACAAGTGTCGCGGTTGTTGAGGGTGCAAAAGTTGAAGAAATTCCAGACAAATTTTTAGATATCACCCCAGCAGTAGCCTTGACTTTTGAGGAACAAACAACAGATGATCCAGAATTAGTTGAGGCAGAAAGTTTCGAAGAACCCGAGGCCGTTGCAGAAGAAAGACAAAATGAAACCAAAGTCGGCATGGATGCAACTCCAACTGTATTTCTGATTACAGATTCAGAAGAAGAAGAAGAAATATTTATAAATGTGACTCCAGAACTAGAATCTGTCTCTGACATGACAACAGAGGCTCCTTCCCAGGCCTCGATTCTGACGCCAACAGACGAGATAGCATCAGATGTTAGTGAAGACGTTGGGGCAGAAGACACACCAACACTAATGTCTGAGGTTACTTCTGAGCCTGTCGTCGTCATCTTACAAGACTACGGGGATGGAGACACGGAGGAAATGCCACCAGATGTAGAAGATGATACGACTGAAATGGAGTCCACTGAGGTGATAACAGCAAAGACAGATGTAATTGAGGCTGAAGAAGACTTAGCAGTTGAAACCGAAGATGTCACAGTGGCAGAAGACGAAAAACTACCCCAAGAAACAGAGGAGGCAACCGTTACCCAAGAGGGTAGACCAGAAGAACCAGATGAAGCTACGATAGAAGAAGGACCAGTGAAGACAATTGATGACACTACAAAAGGAGGAACAATTGAGGCTACAGGAGAACCAGCTGAAGGTCCAGAATTGCCGGAGGAACCTTCAGAACCTGGAGAGATAGAAGGAGCAGACGTAACGGAAACTGCACAAGAACCAGAACTTGTAGAAGTAGACCCTACAGGAGGGGCTGCACAACAAGAAGGACCTGCAGAAGAATTTCCTGAAGAGACAGGACTCATAGGAGAGCCAACGCAAGAACCAGAACTTATAAAAGAATCTCCTGAAGAGACAGAACTCATAGAAGAGCCAACGCAAGAAGCTGAACTTGTAGAAGAAACTGTAGAAGTAGACCCTACAGGAGGGGCTGTGCAACAAGAAGGACCTGCAGAAGAAACTCCTGAAGAGACAGAACTCAAAGAAGAACCAACGCAAGAACTCGTAGAAGCTGCAGAAGAGACTGAAACTACAGAAGGAACTGCACACAAAGTAGAACTTGTAGACAAAACTGCCGAAGAAGCTGAACTCAAAGAAGAACCAACGCAAGAACTCGTAGAAGTTGTTTTCATCCCAGAGGACACAGAGACTCCGAGTGAAATATCGGAGTTTCCCGAAAATGTAGAAAGTGAGGACAGTTTCCTGGCTGTCCCAGAGGAAGATAAGGGTTTCTCCCCAGATGTTCCAAAGCCAGACAATCCAGAGGAAATCGTAACGCTCACGTCTGAGTCCGTGGCCGAAATCACCCCAGAAACGGTGGTCGAGGTCGCCGCAGACGCCACGACCAAGTACGTGTTGGAGTACAACAACGGAAACTTCCCCGATCTAACGAAGGCGCCTTTTGAAGCCGATGACAACCTGCTCGGAAACAACGACTTTGGCTTGGATGACTCGGTAAGAAAATATGGATTAGTTGTAGAATAACTGGTTATCGGTTTGGTTCAGTTTTGACGTTGACTTTTTGGGGCAGGCCTAACTTATATATCTGTGTGTTTTTAACTCCTATATCTGTGTTGTTTCCAACTTTTTTGTCACTTTTTTGGAACTTTTTTGTCACTTTTTCCATTTTTTCCCAACATTTTTGTCATTATCTGTGTTTCTAACCCAAATATCTGTGTTTGTAACTTATATATCTGTGTGATATTTCCAACTTTTCTGTCATTTTTTTCCAACATTTTTGTCACTTTTTCCAAAGATTTTTCCATGTGTTTTTGGGCAAACTTAACCCAAATATCTGTGTATTCCTAACTTATATATCTGTGTATTCCTAACATATATCTGTGTGTTGTTTCCAACTTTTTTGTCACTTTTTCAAAAGATTTTTACTTGTATTTTTGGGCAAACCTAACCCAAATGTCTGTGTTTCTAACTTATATATCTGTGTATTCCTTACTTATATATCTGTGTTCCTTACTTATATATCTATCTGTGTGATGTTTTTTTTTTGACATTTTTTCCAAAGATTTTTAGGTGTTTTTTTGGGCAAAATTCACCTACAGTCCCTGACAAAAGTCTTGTCGCTTATCTATTTTGTAGAAACACCTGCTATTAATCTGATTTTTAATTAATCAATTGGTGTTAGAAATAGCTCATATGAAAAGCTAAAACCCTCCCAAAATGATGTTTAATGCACTGAAATGAATTAGTTTCACTAAAAAAAGATTTATCATTTAATCAAGACAGGTCAAATTTTGGCAAGACAAAAATGTTGTCGCCTATACAGAAATTGAACAAATTTACTGCAAATACAAAAATATGTCAGCAAATTAAGTAGTGGTGCTGTGAGATCCAAGTCTGGTGACTGGGCTGGCCAATCCTGGAGCATCTTGATCTTCTTAGCCTTGAGGAACTTTGATGTGGAGATGGAAGTATGCGATGGAGCACCATCCTGCTGCAGGATTTGGCCTCTTTTATTGTTGGGAATAGAAGAGGTAGCTAAGATTTCAAGGTATTTTAGACTATTTATGTTGCCTTCCACCCTGCAGATCTCTCGCACACCCCCGTACTGGATGTAACCCCAGACCATGATTTTTCCGCCACCAAACTTCACTGTTTTCTGGGTGAATCTCGGATCCATGCGTTCTCCAGTAGGTCTCTCCTGCTATATTTGCGGCGACTGTGGTGTAATTCGACAGAAGATTCATCTGAAAAATCCACCTTCTTCCACTTTTCCAGCATCCATCCTTTCAGCAGGCTGTGGGCCTCGGCAAATGCCACACGGTTTTTCAATTGTCGTTTGTTTAGTGCTGGCTTCTGGGCACTGATTCGATCACGGGGGCCATTTTGAGACAGAATCCGACAAACTGTTCTGGTTGACACAGGGACTTCAGGTGACCAGGTCTCGTGGAGCTCTGCTGCAGTGGAAAATGGGCTGGCCTCGGATTTTCGAACCAACAAACGGTCCTTTCGAGCAGTTGTCTTGCGGGGTCTGCCTGACCTGGGCTCGTCAAAAACGTCTCCAGTGTCTTCAAATGTTTTTTTTTTTATCCTCTGTACTCGACGCTGAGACACATTGAAGGTGTCTGCCACATCAGCAGTGGATCTGGTCTTCAGCCTCTCGATATTCCAAACTTTAGTCTCAGGGTGAGTGTTAGGCTTGTTTGCAGAGGTCTAGTTGCAGTTGATGTGAAGGTCTAGTGTACTGGGGTTGTTTTTATACACACCTGAGACCTAACTGATCCATTATTAGTCACAGGTGAATCTCATATGACAAGGCGACAACACTTATGTCTTTGCAAAAATTGACTCAATGGGCTTTACCAAGCTGTGAATATTAGAATACTTTTTGACAGTTTCGTTTTGCACTGAAACATTATTACTAAAGCTGTTGGGATTAAAATGAGCCATTTCTTGTAAAAACATCTTGATTAGAAATATATTTCAGCGGCACTTCAGGTCAATTTGTACACAAGCAACAAGACTTTTGTCAGGGACTGTATATATCTGGGTTTGTAACTTATATATCTGGGTTGTTTCCAACGTTTCTGTCACTTTTTCCAAGATTTTTACGTGTTTTTTTGGGCAAACTTAAGCCAAATATATGTGTATTCCTAACTTATATATCTGTGTGTTATATATCTGTGTATTCCTAACTTATATATCTGTGTGTTATATACCTGTGTGTTCCTATCTCATATATCTGTGTGTTCCTAACTTATATATCTGTGTGTTATATATCTGTGTGTTCCTATCTCATATATCTGTGTGTCATATATCTGTGTGTTATATATCTGTGTGTTATATATCTGTGTGTTCCTAACTCATATATCTGTGTGTCATATATCTGTGTGTTATATATCTGTGTGTTATATATCTGTTTGTTATATATCTGTGTGTTCCTATCTCATATATCTGTGTGTCATATATCTGTGTGTTATATATCTGTGTGTTATATATCTGTGTGTTCCTAACTCATATATCTGTGTGTTATATATCTGTGTGTTATATATCTGTGTTCCTAACTCATATATCTGTGTGTTATATATCTGTGTGTTATATATCTATGTGTTCCTATCTCATATATCTGTGTGTTATATATCTGTCTGTTATATATCTGTGTGTTCCTATCTCATATATCTGTGTGTTATATATCTGTGTGTTATATATCTGTTTGTTATATATCTGTGTGTTCCTATCTCATATATCTGTGTGTTATATATCTGTTTGTTATATATCTGTGTGTTCCTATCTCATATATCTGTGTGTCATATATCTGTGTGTTATATATCTGTGTGTTATATATCTGTGTGTTATATATCTGTTTGTTATATATCTGTGTGTTCCTATCTCATATATCTGTGTGTCATATATCTGTGTGTTATATATCTGTGTGTTATATATCTGTGTGTTATATATCTGTGTGTTCCTAACTCATATATCTGTGTGTTATATATCTGTGTGTTATATATCTGTGTTCCTAACTCATATATCTGTGTGTTATATATCTGTGTGTTATATATCTATGTGTTCCTATCTCATATATCTGTGTGTTATATATCTGTCTGTTATATATCTGTGTGTTCCTATCTCATATATCTGTGTGTTATATATCTGTGTGTTATATATCTGTTTGTTATATATCTGTGTGTTCCTATCTCATATATCTGTGTGTTATATATCTGTGTGTTATATATCTGTGTGTTATATATCTGTGTGTTCCTATCTCATATATCTGTGTGTTATATATCTGTGTGTTATATATCTGTGTGTTATATATCTGTGTGTTCCTAACTCATATATCTGTCTTATATATCTGTGTGTTATATATCTGTGTGTTATATATCTGTGTGTTCCTAACTCATATATCTGTGTGTTATATATCTGTGTGTTATATATCTGTGTTCCTAACTCATATATCTGTGTGTTATATATCTGTGTGTTATATATCTGTGTGTTCCTATCTCATATATCTGTGTGTTATATATCTGTCTGTTATATATCTGTGTGTTCCTATCTCATATATCTGTGTGTTATATATCTGTGTGTTATATATCTGTGTGTTCCTAACTCATATATCTGTGTGTTATATATCTGTGTGTTATATATCTGTGTGTTCCTATATCTTATATATCTGTGTGTTATATATCTGTGTGTTATATATCTGTGTGTTCCTATCTCATATATCTGTGTGTTATATATCTGTGTGTTATATATCTGTGTGTTTATATATATCTGTGTGTTATATATCTGTGTGTTATATATCTGTGTGTTATATATCTGTGTGTTCCTAACTCATATATCTGTGTGTTATATATCTGTGTGTTATATATCTGTGTGTTGCTTACTAATATATCTGTGTGTTATATATCTGTGTGTATCTATCTCATATATATCTGTGTTATATATCTGTGTGTTATATATCTGTGTGTTCCTAACTCATATATCTGTGTTAAATATCTGTGTGTTTATATCTGTGTGTTCCTATCTTATATATCTGTGTGTCTTATATATCTGTGTATATATCTGTGTGTTATATATCTGTGTGTTATATATCTGTGTGTTCCTAACTCATATATCTGTGTGTTATATATCTGTGTGTTCCTAACTCATATATCTGTGTGTTATATATCTGTGTGTTCCTAACTCATATATCTGTGTGTTATATATCTGTGTGTTCCTAACTCATATATCTGTCTTATATATCTGTGTTCCTTCATATAACTTATATATCTGTGTGTTATATATCTGTGTGTTCCTAACTCATATATCTGTGTGTTATATATCTGTGTGTTCCTAACTCATATATCTGTCTTATATATCTGTGTGTTATATATCTGTGTGTTCCTAACTCATATATCTGTCTTATATATCTGTGTGTTATATATCTGTGTATTCCTAACTCATATATCTGTGTGTTATATATCTGTGTATTCCTAACTCATATATCTGTGTGTTATATATCTGTGTGTTATATATCTGTGTGTTATATATCTGTGTGTTATATATCTGTGTGTTATATATCTGTGTGTTATATATCTGTGTGTTATATATCTGTGTGTTACTATCTCATATAACTGTGTGTGTGTGTGTGTGTTTGCTGCTGTTTCAGATCGGTAACGAGATCTCCGACAGCTTGCTGTTGCCCCCGAGGCCCCTGAAGGACCTGGTGGTGGAGCTGAGCATCAAACTCCGATCAGAAACTTACAACGATGCTCTGAGAGACCCGAGCAGTGTCCAGTACCAACATCTGGCCCGGCAGTTCACACGCAGGGTAAGAAAAACAACAACAACAACAACAACAACAACAACATTGGGACAGTCCCGAATGCTGAATCCTGCCCCAATGGTCCCGAAAATGAAGAGCAAAGTCTCAAAGAGCAGACGGTGGTCTGATAGAAGAGGAAAGCCTGTTGGTGGTGATGGAGTCGTCCTGTACTGCTGCAGCCAATCAGCAGCCAGATCCTGTCTGGCTGCTGATTGGCTGCAGCAGTACGTACACGGCTAGGAGCCGATTTGATAACGCGCATCGTATGTTTTCATTCATTCATGGAGGCTCAGGCTGGTGTCCCTGTGTGTGTGTGTGTGTGTGTGTGTGTGTGTGTGTGTGTGTGTGTGTGTGTGTGTGTGTGTGTGTGTGTGTGTGTGTGTGTGTGTGTGTGTGTGTGTGTCTGTGTGTGTGTCTGTGTGTGTGTCTGTCTCTCTCCCTGTGTGTCTGTGTGTGTGTCTCTCCCTGTGTGTCTGTGTGTGTGTCTCTCCCTGTGTGTGTTTCTGTGTGTGTCTCTCTCCCTCTGTGTGTGTGTGTGTGTGTGTGTGTGTGTCTCTCTCTCTGTGTGTGTGTGTGTGTGTGTGTGTGTGTGTGTGTGTGTGTGTGTCTCTCTCCCTGTGTGTGTCTCTCTCCCTCTGTGTGTCTCTCTCCCTCTGTGTGTATCTGTGTGTGTGTGTGTCTCTCCCTGTGTGTGTGTCTCTCTCCCTGTGTGTGTGTGTGTGTGTCTCTCTCCTGTGTGTTTCTTTCTCCCTGTGTGTGTGTGTGTGTGTGTGTGTGTGTGTGTGTCTCTCTCTCTCTCCTGTGTGTGTGTGTGTGTGTGTGTGTGTGTGTGTGTGTCTCTCTCTCCCTGTGTGTGTGTGTGTGTGTGTCTGTGTGTGTTTGTGTGTATGCCTGTGTGTGTGTGTGTGTGTCTCTCTCTCTCTCCCTGTGTCTATGTGTGTATCTGTATCTGTGTGTGTATCTGTCTGTGTGTGTGTATCTGTATCTGTGTGTGTGTGTGTATCTGTGTGTGTATCTGTATCTATGTGTGTATCTGTGTGTGTATCTGTATCTATGTGTGTATCTGTGTGTGTATCTGTATCTATGTGTGTATCTGTGTGTGTGTGTGTATCTGTGTGTATCAGTCAGATTATTAGCTCTGGACCCTCTTCAACAGTTAGAAACAAACTGCTGAAAACAGAGTTATTCTGTCATATAACTGGGCTGTCTGTGTGTGTGTGTGTGTGTGTGTGTGTGTGTGTGTGTGTGTGTGTGTGTGTGTGTGTGTGTGTGTGTGTGTGTGTGTGTGTGTGTGTGTGTGTGTGTGTGTGTGTGTGTGTGTGTGTGTGTGTGTCTGTGCAGTATAATGGTGCAAACATTTTAGTAATTAATGCAGCATATGTTGGGTCTGAACCGGAGAATATTCAAGCCAACTTTCACTCTGTGGTTAACTGTAATAATCCATGTTTTACACACACTGCTGACGCATGTGTTCTCTTTGATCGCTCTGTGTGTGTGTGTGTGTGTGTGTGTGTGTGTGTGTGTGTGTGTGTGTGTGTGTGTGTGTGTGTGTGTGTGTGTGTGTGTGTGTGTGTGTGAGAGAGAGCAGCCTCCTATAGGCCTGCAGAGAAGTCCTTTAAATGTCAAAATGTTAATTCTTGCTGTGTCACTGTACGTGTGTCTGAAAATCCCTCTTTTAGTGTGTGAGTGTGTGTGTGTGTGTACCCTGTGTGTGTGTACTGTGTGTGTGTGTGTGTGTGTGTGTGTGTGTGTGTGTGTGTGTGTGTGTGTGTACCCTGTGTGTGTTTACTGTGTGTGTGTTTGTGTGTGTACCCTGTGTGTGTTTACTGTGTGTGTGTGTGTGTGTACCCTGTGTGTGTGTGTGTGTGTGTACCTTGTGTGTGTGTGTACTGTGTGTGTGTGTTTGTGTGTGTACCTGTGTGTGTGTGTGTACCCTGTGTTAGTGTGTGTGTGTGTGTTTTAGTGTGTGTGTGTCTCCCTCTGTGTGTGTGTGTGTGTGTGTGTGTGTGTGTGTGTGTGTGTGTACCTGTGTGTGTTTACTGTGTGTGTTTGTGTGTGTACCCTGTGTGTGTGTTTACTGTGTGTGTGTGTGTGTGTGTACCCTGTGTGTGTGTGTGTGTGTGTGTGTGTGTGTGTGTGTGTGTGTGTGTTTGTGTGTACCCTGTGTGTGTGTGTGTGTGTGTGTTGTGTTTTGTGTGTGTGTCTCCCTGTGTGTGTGTGTGTGTGTGTGTGTGTGTGTGTGTGTGTACCCTGTGTGTGTTTGTGTGTGTACCTTTGTGTGTGTGTGTGTGTGTGTGTGTGTGTGTGTGTGTGTGTGTGTGTACCCTGTGTTAGTGTCTGTGTGTGTGTTAGTGTGTGTGTGTGTGTGTCTCCCTCTGTGTGTGTGTGTTTGTGTGTGTGTCTCTCCATCTGTGTGTGTGTGTGTGTGTCTGTGTGTCTCTCCATCTGTGTGTGTGTGTGTGTCAGTGTGTCTCTCCATCTGTGTGTGTGTGTGTGTGTGTGTGTCTGTGTGTCTCTCCTGTGTGTGTGTGTGTGTGTGTGTGTGTGTGTGTGTGTCTCTATCCCTGTGTGTGTGTGTGTGTGTGTGTGTGTGTGTCTCCATCTGTGTGTGTGTGTGTGTGTGTGTGTGTGTGTGTGTGTGTCCCTCTGTGTGTGTGTGTGTGTGTGTGTGTGTGTGTGTGTGTGTGTCCCCTGTGTGTGTGTGTGTGTGTGTTTCTGTGTGTCTGTGTGTGTGTGTGTGTGTGTGTGTGTGTGTGTGTGTACCCTGTGTGTGTGTGTGTGTGTGTGTGTGTATGTGTCTGTGTGTCTGTCCCTGTGTGTGTGTGTGTGTGTGTGTGTGTGTGTGTTTTGTGTGTGTGTGTCTCTCTCTGTGTGTGTGTGTGTGTGTGTGTGTGTGTGTGTCTGTGTGTGTGTGTGTGTGTGTGTGTGTGTGTGTGTGTGTGTGTGTGTGTGTGTGTCTCCCTGTGTGTGTGTGTGTGTGTGTGTGTGTGTGTGTGTGTGTGTGTGTGTGTGTGTGTGTGTGTGTGTGTGTGTGTGTGTGTGTGTGTCTCTGTGTGTGTGTGTGTGTGTGTCTCTTTTATCCCCCACACAGCCAACGATGTTTAGGAGAGATTGTACAGAGAATATTTTTCAGTCCTGGTGTTATTTTGGAAAAAATGATGAGTGATGATGTCGTTCAGCTGTAGTGATTTCTGTGTGTGTGTGTGTGTGTGTGTGTGTGTGTGTGTGTGTGTGTGTGTGTGTGTGTGTGTGTAGTGATCTAACTGAGGGTAAACTGGTATCCATGACATCCAGTCCTCTCTCTCTCTCTTTAACTGCGTGTGGTTTTCCCACAAAGTGCCGACTCGGTTCTCTGGCTCGGCTTCCCAAAGGTTATTTGGCGCTCTAAGGGCCTTCGCGCTGTACAGGCGTTGAGTTTCCCGAGCCGTGCCAGCTGCAGATGGACCAGAGTCCGGGCCACCGAGCCAGAACCGGAGCTGGAAACCTTGGGGACTCACCGTGACTCACTCTGGAAAAAGCCGGCGATGCCAGGAAAAGCTCGGTGCTCCAGCAGCGCTGACGTTGGGAGGGTTAGTTTATGGTTCTGGGTGACGAGCTCGGAGGCTTTAATGAGGGGAGGTGGAGAGAAACTACACAAGCTCCTCTGCAGGAACACAGAGAAATGGTGCTGAACTCCAGAACTTTACTCACTCAAGACAAAAAATAGATAAAAAATAGAAAGTCTGAAAAAAAGTCTGCAAAATGGGACAAAAAAGTAACAAAAATAGTCTACAAAAATGTTGAAAAAAAGTCTGCATAAACATTAAAAAAGCAACAGAGTGGGCTGTGTGTTAGTGTCAGTTGGTAAAAAATGATGTGTGATGTGTGTGTATAAAGAGGTTTGTTCCTCAACGTGTGTGTGATTGCAGGTTTGACTCCGACCTGTGGCCCTTTGCTGCTTGTCATCCCTCCCTCTCTGTCTCTCCTTGTCCTTTCATGTCTTCAGCTGTCCTCTCAATAAAGGCCTAAAAAAGTCCAATAAATAATCTTAAAATGCCCCATAAATAATCTTGAAAAGCCCCATAAATAATCTTAAAAAGCCCCATAAATAATCTTAAAATGCACCATAAATAATCTTAAATTGCCCCATAAATAATCTTAAAATGCCCTATAAATAATCTTAAAATGCCCCATAAATAATCTTAAAATGCCCCATAAATAATCTGGAAAATGCACCATAAAAATCTCGGGTGCTCCCCCATAAATAATCTTAAAAAGCCCCATAAATAATCTTAAAATGCACCATAAATAATCTTAAAAAGCCCCATAAATAATCTTTAAAATGCCCCATAAATAAGAGAAAAATGCTGAACCCATAACTTTAAAAAGACAAAAATAATAAAAAAGCCCTGATAAATAATCTTAAAATGCCCAAAAAATAACAAAAAGCCCTATAAAAATCTTGAAAAAAAGCCCCATAAAATTAAAAATCTTAAATGCCCCATAAATAATCTTAAAAGCCCATAAATAATCTTAAAAGCCCCATAAATAGAGGTTAAAAAGCCCCATAAATAATCTTAAAATGCCCAGGTAAAAATAATCTTAAAATGCCCATAAATAATCTTAAAAAGCCCCATATATAATCTTAAAATGCCCCATAAATAATCTTAAAATGCCCCATAAATAATCTTAAAATGCCCCATAAATAATCTTAAAATGCCCCATAAATAATCTTAAAAAGCCCCATAAATAATCTTAAAAAGCCCATAAATAATCTTAAAAAGCCCCATAAATAATCTTAAAATGCCCCATAAATAATCTTAAAATGCCCCATAAATAATCTTAAAATGCCCCATAAATAAGCCCCATAAATAATCTTAAAAAGCCCCATAAATAATCTTAAAATGCCCCATGAATAATCTTAAAAAGCCCCATAAATAATCTTAAAAAGCCCATAAATAATCTTAAAAAGCCCCATAAATAATCTTAAAAAGCCCCATAAATAATCTTAAAATGCCCCATAAATAATCTTAAAATGCCCCATAAATAATCTTAAAATGCCCCATAAATAATCTTAAAAAGCCCCATAAATAATCTTAAAATGCCCCATAAATAATCTTAAAAAGCCCCATAAATAATCTTAAAAAGCCCCATAAATAATCTTAAAATGCCCCATAAATAATCTTAAAAAGCCCCATAAATAATCTTAAAATGCCCCATAAATAATCTTAAAAGCCCCAATAAATAATCTTGAAGAGCCCCAAAGGATCTGAAACTATTAAAGAGTTCTAGAATCTGAAACTCTTGAAGAGCCCTAAAGGATCTGAAATATGTGAAGAGTTCTAGAGGATCTAAAAACTATGTGAAAGTTCTAAAGGATCTGAAACTATCTGAAGAGTTCTAGAGGATCTGAAACTATGTGAAGAAAGAGGATCTGAAACTATTTGAAGAGTTCTAAAGGATCTGAAACTATTTGAAGAGGTCTAGAGGATCTTAAAAACTATGTGAAGAGTTCTTAGAGGATCTGAAACTATGTGAAGAGTTAAAAGGATCTGAAACTATGTGAAGAGTTAAGAGGATCTGAAACTATGTGAAAGTTCTAGAGGATCTGAAATAATGTGAAGAGTTCTAAAGGATCTGAAACTATGTGAAGAGTTGTAAAGGATCTGAAACTATGTGAAGAGTTGTAAAGGATCTGAAACTATGTGAAGAGTTGTAAAGGATCTGAAACTATGTGAAGAGTTCTAAAGGATCTGAAACTATTTGAAGAGTTCTAAAGGATCTGAAACTATGTGAAGAGTTCTAAAGGATCTGAAACTATTTGAAGAGTTCTAAAG
>NC_041354.1:772571-775071 GCF_004354835.1 Perca flavescens | reverse complement strand
AAAAGTCCTGATTATTTACATGGAGTCTGGTGGGTTTAGCGAACATAGGAAACAGAGTCCAGGTATCTGTCCTTTAAAGGCCTCTCTGTGTGTTGCCTGGTGTGTCCAGATGCTGGTCGTGTTGAAGCCGAAGGGTTCCTGCTCAGTGACGATGCTGCCCACGGAGACGATGGCGCCCCCCCGGCGGGCGCCGTGGCTACCCCGGCGGGCGCCGCAGCAGACGAAGGGTCCGGTTCTGGTTTCTCCGGAGACGGACCGGAAACAGACGCCTGGTCACGGCCAGCGGGGGGGGCCTCAGACGGGACTCTCAGTCTCGAGGTACACCTCCCAAAATCAGACTGAACAAACACATACAGACACACACACACAGTATATACACACACATAGTTTTTTTTTTTCTCATTTATTTATTTATTTGACAGGGACAATGCAAACAGACATAGTGTCAAAACAAGCTAATTTTCAACTCCAGTCCCTGGTTGGGCTTAATTACACAATAGAATTTACATACTTAACTATTTAAATTCAAAATAAACATGATAAATAAACAACTCCAGTCCTAATAAAAAATAATATGAACATGATATAAAAACATGCATGTCATATACAATTCCTACCTACATACAATAATTAAAAATGAGTACACTTTTCGTTTGTTTTTAACCAGTTTTTGAGCCTGAAAGTAAACTTAAAAAAAAAAATACATATATATATATATATATATATATATATATATATGTGTGTGTGTCTGTCCTGACAGTAGCTAGGTAAGGACTACTAGCCAGTCAGAAGCAGAGTATGAGGGCCCTGACAGTACCTAGGTAAGGACTACTAGCCAGTCAGGAGCAGAGTATGAGGGCCCTGACAGTACCTAGGTAAGGACTACTAGCCAGTCAGAAGCAGAGTATGAGGACCCTGACAGTACCTAGGTAAGGACTACTAGCCAGTCAGAAGCAGAGTATGAGGGCCCTGACAGTACCTAGGTAAGGACTACTAGCCAGTCAGAAGCAGAGTATGAGGACCCTGACAGTAGCTAGGTAAGGACTACTAGCCAGTCAGGAGCAGAGCATGAGGGTCCTGACAGTACCTAGGTAAGGACTACTAGCCAGTCAGAAGCAGAGTATGAGGGTCCTGACAGTACCTAGGTAAGGACTACTAGCCAGTCAGAAGCAGAGTATGAGGGCCCTGACAGTACCTAGGTAAGGACTACCAGCCAGTCAGAAGCAGAGTATGAGGACCCTGACAGTACCTAGGTAAGGAGTACTAGCCAGTCAGAAGCAGAGTATGAGGGCCCTGACAGTACCTAGTTAAGGACTACTAGCCAGTCAGGAGCAGAGTATGAGGACCCTGACAGTACCTAGGTAAGGACTACTAGCCAGTCAGGAGCAGAGTATGAGGGTCCTGACAGTACCTAGGTAAGGACTACTAGCCAGTCAGAAGCAGAGTATGAGGGCCCTGACAGTACCTAGGTAAGGACTACTAGCCAGTCAGGTTAAATAATCCTGGTTGTGGTTTTTGCAGCCCTACGTGGAGGCGCTGCCACCTCCTGACCTCGAGGAAACGGAGGACGAAGATTCGGACTCGGCGGCCCTTGGCGACGATGTCATCGCGCCAGAAGTTGAGTCCACGACGCTTCCTGCTTCTTCCGAAGAATCGGCGCTGCACGGCGGCCCTGAAGAACTCTTCCCGGACCAGGTTCTGGTCACTGCCAACCCTCGGCGCTCAACCACCACCGAAGCGCCTGTTTTCTCCCCGAGAGGAACCCTCACCGTGGAGCTCTCTCTGGAGACGGACGAGGCTTCTGGCGTCTACGACGACTACTATTTACACGGGCAACGTATGCACGCCGAAAAGCTTCCAGAAACTACTGAAGAAGTAGCGGAAGAGCTCCCAAAGCTCCCAGTAGCAGAAGAGATCCAAGAGCTCCAAGTAGCTGAAGAGGTCCCAGAGCTCCCAGTATCAGAAGAGCTCCCAGTAACGGAAGAGGTCCCAGTATCTGAAGAGCTCCCAGAGCTCCCAATAGCTGAAGAGGTCCCAGTATCTGAAGAACTCCCAGAGCTCCCAGTAGCAGAAGAGCTCCCAGTATCTGAAGAGGTCCCAGAGCTCCCAGTAGCTGAAGAGCTCCCAGTATCAGAAGAGGTCCCAGTATCAGAAGAGGTCCCAGTAGCAGAAGAGGTCCCAGTAGCAGAAGAGGTCCCAGTATCAGAAGAGCTCCCAGAGTTCCCAGTAGCAGAAGAGCTCCCAGTAGCTGAAGAGGTCCCAGAGCTCCCAGTAGCTGAAGAGGTCCCAGAGCTCCCAGTAGCAGAAGAGCTCCCAGAGCTCCCAGTAGCAGAAGAGCTCCCAGTAGCAGAAGAGCTCCCAGTAGCTGAAGAGGTCCCAGAGCTCCCAGTATCAGAAGAGCTCCCAGTATCAGAAGAGCTCCCAGTAGCAGAAGAGCTCCCAGTAGCAGAAGAGGTCCCAGAGCTCCCAGTAGCAGAAGAGCTCCCAGTAGCAGAAGAGG
>NC_041354.1:762571-767571 GCF_004354835.1 Perca flavescens | reverse complement strand
AGAAAGTCTAGTAAACATCTGCAGAAAGTCTACTAAACATCTGCAGAAAGTCTAGTAAACATCTGCAGAAAGTCTACTAAACATCAGCAGAAAGTCTACTAAACATCTGCAGAAAGTCTAGTAAACATCTGCAGAAAGTCTACTAAACATCTGCAGAAAGTCTACTAAACATCTGCAGAAAGTCTAGTAAACAGAAAGTCTACTAAACATCTGCAGAAAGTCTACTAAACATCTGCAGAAAGTCTAGTAAACAGAAAGTCTACTAAACATCTGCAGAAAGTCTACTAAACATCTGCAGAAAGTCTAGTAAACAGAAAGTCTACTAAACATCTGCAGAAAGTCTACTAAACATCTGCAGAAAGTCTAGTAAACAGAAAGTCTACTAAACATCTGCAGAAAGTCTACTAAACATCTGTAGAAAGTCTAGTAAACATCTGCAGAAAGTCTAGTAAACATCTGCAGAAAGTCTAGTAAACATCAGCAGAAAGTCTACTAAACATCTGCAGAAAGTCTACTAAACATCTGCAGAAAGTCTAGTAAACAGAAAGTCTACTAAACATCTGCAGAAAGTCTAGTAAACATCTGCAGAAAGTCTAGTAAACAGAAAGTCTAGTAAACAGAAAGTCTACTAAACATCTGCAAAAGTGTACTAAACATCTGTAGAAAGTCTAGTAAACATCTGCAGAAAGTCTAATAAACATCTGTAGAAAGTCTAGTAAACATCTGCAGAAAGTCTAGGAAACATCTGCAGAAAGTTTACTAAACATCTGCAAAAAGTCTAATAAACATCTGTAGAAAGTCTAATAAACATCTGTAGAAAGTCTAGTAAACATCTGCAGAAAGTCTAGGAAACATCTGCAGAAAGTTTACTAAACATCTGCAGAAAGTCTAGTAAACATCTGCAGAAAGTCTAGTAAACATCTGCAGAAAGTCTACTAAACATCTGCAGAAAGTCTAGTAAACATCTGCAGAAAGTCTAGTAAACATCTGCAGAAAGTCTACTAAACATCTGCAGAAAGTCTAGTCAACATCTGCAGAAAGTCTACTAAACATCAGCAGAAAGTCTACTAAACATCTGCAGAAAGTCTAGTAAACATCTGCAGAAAGTCTACTAAACATCTGCAGAAAGTCTACTAAACATCTGCAGAAAGTCTAGTAAACAGAAAGTCTACTAAACATCTGCAGAAAGTCTACTAAACATCTGCAGAAAGTCTAGTAAACAGAAAGTCTACTAAACATCTGCAGAAAGTCTACTACACATCTGTAGAAAGTCTAGTAAACATCTGCAGAAAGTCTAGTAAACATCTGCAGAAAGTCTAGTAAACATCAGCAGAAAGTCTACTAAACATCTGCAGAAAGTCTACTAAACATCTGCAGAAAGTCTAGTAAACAGAAAGTCTACTAAACATCTGCAGAAAGTCTAGTAAACATCTTCAGAAAGTCTAGTAAACAGAAAGTCTAGTAAACAGAAAGTCTACTAAACATCTGTAGAAAGTCTAGTAAACATCTGCAGAAAGTTTACTAAACATCTGCAGAAAGTCTAATAAACATCTGTAGAAAGTCTAGTAAACATCTGCAGAAAGTCTAGGAAACATCTGCAGAAAGTTTACTAAACATCTGCAAAAAGTCTAATAAACATCTGTAGAAAGTCTAATAAACATCTGTAGAAAGTCTAGTAAACATCTGCAGAAAGTCTAGGAAACATCTGCAGAAAGTTTACTAAACATCTGCAGAAAGTCTAGTAAACATCTGCAGAAAGTCTAGTAAACATCTGCAGAAAGTCTACTAAACATCTGCAGAAAGTCTAGTAAACATCTGCAGAAAGTCTAGTAAACATCTGCAGAAAGTCTACTAAACATCTGCAGAAAGTCTAGTAAACATCTGCAGAAAGTCTACTAAACATCAGCAGAAAGTCTACTAAACATCTGCAGAAAGTCTAGTAAACATCTGCAGAAAGTCTACTAAACATCTGCAGAAAGTCTACTAAACATCTGCAGAAAGTCTAGTAAACAGAAAGTCTACTAAACATCTGCAGAAAGTCTACTAAACATCTGCAGAAAGTCTAGTAAACAGAAAGTCTACTAAACATCTGCAGAAAGTCTACTAAACATCTGCAGAAAGTCTAGTAAAACAGAAAGTCTACTAAACATCTGCAGAAAGTCTACTAAACATCTGCAGAAAGTCTAGTAAACAGAAAGTCTACTAAACATCTGCAGAAAGTCTACTAAACATCTGCAGAAAGTCTAGTAAACAGAAAGTCTACTAAACATCTGCAGAAAGTCTACTAAACATCTGTAGAAAGTCTAGTAAACATCTGCAGAAAGTCTAGTAAACATCTGCAGAAAGTCTACTAAACATCTGCAGAAAGTCTACTAAACATCTGCAGAAAGTCTAGTAAACAGAAAGTCTACTAAACATCTGCAGAAAGTCTAGTAAACATCTGCAGAAAGTCTAGTAAACAGAAAGTCTAGTAAACAGAAAGTCTACTAAACATCTGCAAAAGTGTACTAAACATCTGTAGAAAGTCTAGTAAACATCTGCAGAAAGTTTACTAAACATCTGCAGAAAGTCTAATAAACATCTGTAGAAAGTCTAGTAAACAGAAAGTCTACTAAACATCTGCAGAAAGTCTACTAAACATCTGCAGAAAGTCTAGTAAACAGAAAGTCTACTAAACATCTGCAGAAAGTCTACTAAACATCTGCAGAAAGTCTAGTAAACAGAAAGTCTACTAAACATCTGCAGAAAGTCTACTAAACATCTGCAGAAAGTCTAGTAAACAGAAAGTCTACTAAACATCTGCAGAAAGTCTACTAAACATCTGTAGAAAGTCTAGTAAACATCTGCAGAAAGTCTAGTAAACATCAGCAGAAAGTCTACTAAACATCTGCAGAAAGTCTACTAAACATCTGCAGAAAGTCTAGTAAACAGAAAGTCTACTAAACATCTGCAGAAAGTCTAGTAAACATCTGCAGAAAGTCTAGTAAACAGAAAGTCTAGTAAACAGAAAGTCTACTAAACATCTGCAAAAGTGTACTAAACATCTGTAGAAAGTCTAGTAAACATCTGCAGAAAGTTTACTAAACATCTGCAGAAAGTCTAATAAACATCTGTAGAAAGTCTAGTAAACATCTGCAGAAAGTCTAGGAAACATCTGCAGAAAGTTTACTAAACATCTGCAAAAAGTCTAATAAACATCTGTAGAAAGTCTAATAAACATCTGTAGAAAGTCTAGTAAACATCTGCAGAAAGTCTAGGAAACATCTGCAGAAAGTTTACTAAACATCTGCAGAAAGTCTAGTAAACATCTGCAGAAAGTCTAGTAAACATCTGCAGAAAGTCTACTAAACATCTGCAGAAAGTCTAGTAAACATCTGCAGAAAGTCTAGTAAACATCTGCAGAAAGTCTACTAAACATCCTGCAGAAAGTCTAGTAAACATCTGCAGAAAGTCTACTAAACATCAGCAGAAAGTCTACTAAACATCTGCAGAAAGTCTAGTAAACATCTGCAGAAAGTCTACTAAACATCTGCAGAAAGTCTACTAAACATCTGCAGAAAGTCTACTAAACATCTG
Source organism: Perca flavescens (assembly GCF_004354835.1). Lineage (NCBI taxonomy): Eukaryota > Metazoa > Chordata > Actinopteri > Perciformes > Percidae > Perca > Perca flavescens. Next base: position 763,995 of record NC_041354.1, on the reverse strand, counting down.
CAGAAAGTCTAGTAAACAGAAAGTCTACTAAACATCTGCAGAAAGTCTACTAAACATCTGCAGAAAGTCTAGTAAACAGAAAGTCTACTAAACATCTGCAGAAAGTCTACTAAACATCTGCAGAAAGTCTAGTAAAAACAGAAAGTCTACTAAACATCTGCAGAAAGTCTACTAAACATCTGTAGAAAGTCTAGTAAACATCTGCAGAAAGTCTAGTAAACATCTGCAGAAAGTCTAGTAAACATCAGCAGAAAGTCTAGTAAACATCAGCAGAAAGTCTACTAAACATCTGCAGAAAGTCTACTAAACATCTGCAGAAAGTCTAGTAAACAGAAAGTCTACTAAACATCTGCAGAAAGTCTAGTAAACATCTGCAGAAAGTCTAGTAAACAGAAAGTCTAGTAAACATCTGCAGAAAGTCTACTAAACATCTGCAGAAAGTCTAGTAAACATCTGCAGAAAGTCTAGTAAACATCAGAAGAAAGTCTAGTAAACATCTGCAGAAAGTCTACTAAACATCAGAAGAAAGTCTACTAAACATCTGCAGAAAGTCTAGTAAACATCTGCAGAAAGTCTAGTAAACATCTGCAGAAAGTCTACTAAACATCTGCAGAAAGTCTAGTAAACAGAAAGTCTACTAAACATCTGCAGAAAGTCTACTAAACATCTGCAGAAAGTCTAGTAAACAGAAAGTCTACTAAACATCTGCAAAAGTGTACTAAACATCTATAGAAAGTCTAGTAAACATCTGCAGAAAGTCTAGTAAACATCTGCAGAAAGTCTAGTAAACATCTGCAGAAAGTCTAGTAAACAAAGTCTAGTAAACATCTGCAGAAAGTCACATATATATATATATATACATATATATATATATATATATATATATATATATATATATATATATATATATATATATATATGGGGAATAGAGGCCAGGTTAAAGACAGGGGAGGGAGTTAACCTTTACATGGGTGACTCAGGGGCTGCAGATTACTGGCCTCTGATTGGCTCAGACAGATTAGAGAGCTGCAGCTCAGCACACGGGGGGAAGTGAAGGTAAACCTTATGTACGTTATATTAACGTTATCCTGCACCTCACGAGCAGGTAACACACCTGGTGACAGGTCAGAGTCTGGAGATAACAGTATATATATATATATATATATATATATATATATATATATATAACAGTATATATATGGTGTATAAATGTATGAAATGTATGATGGAAATTGGCTAGCAATTTCACCAGACAAATACCAAGAAACAGATGCAGCAGTTTGAACTAGACTTGTAAAGTCTGCGATGGGACTGAGGAGCTGATTCTGCATTTTAGTCAATAAAATGTTAACACAATAGAACGTATTTGACCATTTAAATTTTAGACGTTTTAGGGGAAGCTGAGCTTCCCTTGCAGTCTTAAA
>NC_041354.1:755639-759571 GCF_004354835.1 Perca flavescens | reverse complement strand
CCATTCATTTTGACTATATGTGATGTAGCATCCTGTGTGAAAGTGATGACTTCAGTCAGCGTTTGTTCTTGTCTCTGCAGTAGTGTATTAGGTGTTAAATCACATTTTTCCAGACAGTAATGTCCTAGTTTCATGGTGAGGTTATTCAAAGGTTATTTAATAACTGGAGGATAGTACTGAAGGCCCAGGTGTAAAATACACGGCCCCCACTGCTGTAGATAAACTCTCTCTCTTTCCCTCTGAGCGAACGCATGAATGTTGGTACGGAGTGAGTCTAAGGAGCGTGTGAGTTTCTATCTTTGTTTGATTGTTTCTGTTTATTTGGGGTTTTGTATGTGTTCATTTTGTTGTGTAGTTGTTAGTTATTAGTTGGTGGTGGGTTTTGTTCGGGTACTTCGGGTACAGTAGAGCCTACAACCTATTTTGTATTTAATTGTTCTCCAGCTGTACACCAACACCAAAAATGTTAAGGATGACTCATTTTCAACCCTGGCAACTAAAAAGAGGCAACCATTATCTGACTATTTTTAAGTTAGCCTACATACAGTACAGGCCAAAAGTTTGGACACACCTTCTCATTCAATGCGTTTCTTTTTTATTCTCATGACTATTTACATTGTAGATTCTCACTGAAGGCATCAAAACTATGAATGAACACATATGGAATTATGTACTTAACAAAAAAGTGTGAAATAACTGAAAACGTCTTATATTTTACATTCTTCAAAGTAGCCACCCTTTGCTTTTTTATTAATAAGGGAAAGAATTCCACTAATTAACCCTGACAAGGCACACCTGTGAAGTGGAAACCATTTCAGGTGACTACCTCATGAAGCTCATTGAGAGAACACCAAGGGTTTGCAGAGTTATCAAAAAAAGCAAAGTGTGGCTACTTTGAAGAATCTAAAATATAAGACATGTTTTCAGTTATTTCACACTTTTTTGTTAAGTACATAATTCCATATGTGTTCATTCATAGTTTTGATGCCTTCAGTGAGAATCTACAATGTAAATAGTCATAAAAATAAAGAAACACATTAAATGAGAAGGTGTGTCCAAACTTTTGGCCTGTACTGTAGGTAAAATTGGAATTTGGTGTAAACATCATTACTAATTTTAAGAGTTCAGTTCTGTTTAGTTTGTGCTTAGCTGATAAATTTGCTACATCAGAATCCATGAAATGGAAAAAAGAACAATTGAAGCTTTAACTGCACAACAAGGTTTATCGTGTATTTTTAAACAATACACAAGTAATAATAATGTAATATAATAAAACAATAAAAATCTGTTTTAGAATAAGAACAATTTATTAATTCATGCATTTCAATTTATACAAAAATTATCCTTAACAGGTCAAACAGCACTTCTGATAATCCCGCAAGAAATGATAAGCACAAATCAATCAGAGGCAAAACATACAACTAATAATCAAACAAACCTAACACCTTTTTAGGGGACGTTTTTTGGCCTATGGTATCCACCTTATTATTCACGGAAGAGTGGCACGGACATTTGTAAATGCAATGTGTCTGGCTTCCGATGTCAACCGCTTACAGTTATTTCTCGTTGATTAGCTGATTAGAGATCTTGTCAGGTCGTATAAAAAATGATTTGTTCTAAAATTCTAATTCATTTGTACTGGAGTTTGGATTTACATGAACTGTAAGCCCTTATCATCAAGATTAAAACAATAAAAGGCTTGAAATATTTTACTTTTTATGTAATGAATAGAATATATTAAAGATTTACTTTTTAAATTAAAGTATGGGGGGAAAACAAATCACTTTTCCAGTGATATTGATGCATCTGTACTTGGAATTGTTGTCATCAGGAGGAGGAAATAAACTTTCTCATGTCTTTCTGATCTTCTTTATCACTATATTTCTCAATTAGTCTCTCTTCTTATCCCACTAATGTGCCGAGATTAGCTGTAAAACATGCCCTGAGATAACTTAGCATTTGATACAAGCTTTGTGTTTCGGTTTTACGAGTGCAGCTACCGTTAGCTACAGTTAACACTAATAACACGTTACACAGCAGGTAACGTTAGCCTTTTGGCAAGAAAATTTGGATACAGAGACCGGAGGGGACATTTTGGAAGAGACGTGAGTGACTAACTGCGGCTCCTCGCGCTAAGACAAAACAAATTCCAATCCTATCTTTTCAGCTCCCTGAACCAGCGCTGGCCTTGGCCGAGGCCGGTGTTGAATAATCATCTCACCCTGGTAGCACTACAGCGAGGCACACTCTTGCGTTTCTTACCCGACTCCCACAGACACCTGCTGATTGTTGACTCGGACTGGGTCCTGTTCAAGGTTGACTCCATGGCAACTGGCTGTGTATCGCTATGACAATCGTGCGGACTGAGACGAGTTTACAGGGCCAGACGTAGTTTGACTACTCAGGCCTACACACACACAAACCCTTACATATATCCAGATGTGCACTCACACACTACACCCCATATCTCGCCTTCGCCGCTTTGTACCCCCAGTGAGGCGGGAGGGTCTGTGACCAGCGCCTTTGTTTGGCTGCAGGACCAGATGGCTGCTTGCCTGTGCTGGACTACCTTCACCCCAACACTCCACTCCCCCATTGCGTGTCTTGTGTGCTCTTGTATTGGTTATGTGCTTATGTTGCTGAGGTGTTTTTTTCCTGTTCCCAAACTGTACCCCTATCAGGGGCATAGTCGGGGAGTTGCCTTTTTCTCCTCCCCTATCCTCATGTCATGCTGTATTTTCATAATACCCTGTCTTCCTGGCCTGTCTACCCCATTGTCACATTGTATGTTTGTATATGTATGGTCAGGGTGATGTGTTTGTACCTTGTAAAGCACTTTGTGATTTGTATCTGTTAAATGCGCTCTATAAATAAATTTTACTTACTTACTTACTTACCGTTAGCTACAGTTAACACTAATAACATGTTACACAGCAGGTAACGTTAGCCTACCGTTAGCTACAGTTAACACTAATAACACGTTAGACAGCAGGTAACGTTAGCCTACCGTTAGCTACAGTAAACACTAATAACACGTTACACAGCAGGTAACGTTAGCCTACCGTTAGCTACAGTAAACACTAATAACACGTTACACAGCAGGTAACGTTAGCCTACCGTTAGCTACAGTACAGCCGACCACTCGTCATTTCCGGTAAGTGTTTTAACGTTAGTGGGGACGACACTAACCGTCCAAAGTGGCTCTACAGTAGGAATGATCAGTGACCGTTAGCAGTATACTGACAGAAGTGTTTGAGACACTAATGGTAACGTTAGCTACAGGCTCACTGATCCCTCACTCTATCACACACACACACACACACACACACACACACACACACACACACACAGACACACACACACAGACACACACACACACACACAGACACACAGACTCGCCGGCTCGACCAGTGCACCAGTATAACCACTTACGTAGCTACGGAGAAAGCCTACAACACAACTGTTAAACGGCCTCCCTCCCTCTCCCTCTCTCACCCTCTCCCTCTCTCCCTCTCCCCCTCCATTTCCCTCTCCCTCTCTCCCCTCCATCTCCCTCTCTCCCTCCCCCCCCTCTCCCCCTCCATCTCCCTCCCTCTCCCTCTCTCCCTCTCCCCCTCCATCTCCCTCTCCCCCTCCCCCTCCCTCTCCCTCTCTCCCTCTCTCTACCTCTCTCTCCCTCTCTCCCCTTCTCTCCATCTCTCTCTCCCTCTCTCTCTCTCCACCCCCTCTCCCCTCTCCCCCTCTCCCTCTCTTTATATCTCTCTCTCCCTCTCTCTTTCTATCTATGCCTCCCTCACTCCCTCTCTCTGTCCCCCCTCTCTCTCTCTCTCTCTCTCTCTCTCTCTCTCTCTCTCTCTCTCTCTCCAAATAGTTTTTATATTGCACAAATTAGTGTCATACTGTCTGTTAAACTGAAATAAATATTGTAATTG